>NC_054567.1:881234-898734 GCF_017654505.1 Polyodon spathula | reverse complement strand
GGAGTTAGTTGTTCCTATTTTTTATTTTAGACTGTTACACCTTACATTGGTAAAGTTCTCCTCCGCAACATGAGTATTACAAAACTGGATGTTTTTAGAATGTGTAAAACAAAGACTGAAAATAGCCAATATTCGCAAGTTGTTGAAGCTGACACCCTGGGATCCTTCAAGAAGCTGCTTGATGAGATTCTGGGATCAATAAGCTACTAACAACCAAACGAGCAAGATGGGCCGAATGGCCTCCTCTCGTTTGTAAACTTTATGTTCTTAACATTTATTTTGTGTGCTCGTCATGTTTATATACAGACCATTATTATCCAAGTAGATAATCACTCTGCACAGTTGAGGATTCTCAATTACTTTTGCTTTCTTTGTGATGGTAATTTTTATTATTTAGGCACATGAATGGGAGCAGACTCCAGGAACAGTATTTACGGAGAGGATAAAAAAATGTAACATTAAAGAAACAAAAGTTGTGGCAATTGCTCAAAGAAATGGGTTCTACTGGCAGTAGTATAAATAAAGTCAGTAGCATTTGATTGGAGGGTAACGTATGAGACAGAGAACAGGTAGCCAATGAATTTAATATAGTTTACTACAGTTGCAAACAATCTAGTTACCACATTCCAGCCAATTCTGGTTAATTTGGGAGTGCTCACGTGCATAATTTCCATGAAGAGAAAGGGGTCCAGTTGCATCCTTCTCTGACTATATTTTGACTCAATTTCCAAAAGTAATTTGCTGTGCTTTTTCCAAGGATTGTTTTAATTCTGCTGTTTCATGAAAGTCTGTACCATTGTCTGTTAATAATTTGTCTGTAAAGATTCTATTAAAAACTTGAATACAGGTTCAAGTGTTATCACATTAAACTTCTATGTTAAACTCTCAAAACTTGTCACACTATACATTACCTGTGTTACATGGAACCAGCAGAGCAGAATACTTGATTGAGGGAAGACTTCTTTTATTGATTTTATTAGTTTCTGGTCCTTATCCACCATGAAGGCCCTAAAAGAATTTGTATACGTGATATATTATTCTGCTTATTTTACTTCTTTAAAATAAATAGTAACTTGCAAAGCAATCACTGTGGTTTCATAAGCATCATACTCGGAAAAGATGTATTGATCAATCTCATATTTCAAACATTTAAAAGGGACAATCAGCAATTGCTGCAACAGCTACATGGCATTTATATTATCCTTCTATTGCTGAAAAATGCACCTTGGATGGAATGAAGGATTCCTGTCAGCAAATGCCTGCAGTGCTTGCTGTAACACATGGGTTGTCTGTGTTCTTACTATAATGTAACTTATTGGAAATCCAAGACTGAAAGAATCCCTGGCCACCATGGCATATCTGCAAGAGGAGAGACCTACAAAAGAAGCAACTGTCAATTACACAATCATAGTACAAACTCAGGAAACATGAAAATACTATCCTCAAATGTCTTGTTGGCAAAACCTGGAGAGTATATAACTGTTAGCATCAATTTTTTAAAATTTCAATCAAACCTAATAAGGTTATTTCAAAATAATTAACAAGTACATTATGGGCTACACAAAAGACAGAATTATGTGACAGCGCTATACTTCAGAGATTAAGCTGTATACCATGGCTGACTTGGGATGGGGTTCTGCAATCATGTAAAAAATTACCAGCATATGTGGCGGCAATGAATACTAAATTGTGGGCATGCTCCTCAGCCTTCCCTCTCTGATTGCAGACTGGAGCACAATTATCAAGGGCTGATCAATTTCTCTTGATAGTGGCTGATCGTAGAGTACATCTTCCTTCAGGTCACATTTTATGAGCCTATCCACACTGTAGCATCATTCCTGTCAAATCTGCCTTCAGCCTTATATTTGGAGGATAGATATTTAATAATTGGCTGGAAAAGGATCAAATGCTCTGTTGGTGGGATCATTGTGGCCTCTTTCTCTGGACCAGCAGCCCACTTCCACCAGGATTTCAGTTGTTTTTTTTTTTGCCAAGAGCAATGAACATCTGAATAAAAGATAGCGGAGAACAGTCAATAGTCTTTGTACAATCCTGGAACTTATCCTCAGTCATGTCCAGCATGTTTGCATTTTCTCCTAATTATTACAGCTTTCCTTGCACTCATGAAGCTAAATGAAACATAAGCTGTGCAAACATTAGCTCACGTTTCAATGGGGTCACCATTTGACTTCCCTTTGTGTGAACGTAGTGGAATGCTCAAATACTGTTTGTATTGTCCATCATGTTTGAAACCGGTAAATGATCCATATCCATTCTCTTGAAGTGATTTCAAATACTCGTCTATGAAATTGTCTTCAGTGACATGCCACCTCCACCTCAGTGCCAGCTTTAGTCTTGATGCCTCTTCGGATAGAGGTAAGGAATCTCTCCTCCATTCTTCTGCCGTCTCAAGAAATTGTTGAGTCTTTAAAAAAAAGTTGTTGTGGCAGTTTTGTTACATACGGTGAAAAAATATGTATTTTTTATTAATTGGCAAGGAGAATAGTCAAGGTTGATAGAAATTATACCTGTTGACTACATTGGTCTCAGCTGAAAGTTTAGAAATGTAATATTGTTGCACACTGATTTATCATCTCTAAACACTGACTGGTTGCAAACTGACACTGGGTAGGCACACCGGGTACATAGGCAAAACTGATGCTAGACACACGGCTACTGTCAACTTTTTCCTATTCTGTAATAACACCCCCATGTGACCTGTTTTGACCAATCAGGATAGAGTATTACAAATATCCATTTGTAATATCTAAATTAAGGGCGTCTGCAGCAAAACATACAGGAACTTTTCTTTCATTGCAAAGCACGCAAGCAACCAGCTGGTGCAGCTGCTGTTTAGTTATTTATACTGTATAAGTGGGTTATGTACAAAATAACATGATACCTTGTAACAATTGTAAGTCCCCCTGGATTAAGATGTCTGCTAACGAATATAATACAGAACGTTTAGCCAACTTTGCAGTAAACCAGAGCCATATTTGTGTCTTACGTATTAGCTATGTCCCGACAGAGTTTGTCCCGACAACAAATTGCGGTTCCTGCTCTGTTCTGACGCTTGGAGGCACTGTTGTCCCGGTTCTCACACCATGAGTTGGTGGCGTCAGACCAGAAACAGGAAAATAAACGAGAGAGATGAATTTTGGTGGAGCTGAGTGAATGGTCTCGCTCAACATTTAATGAATGAAGACAGACAGAAAATAAACGGTTGTGACAATACAAAAACAGGACACGGCACATTCACCAAAATAGATAGACAAACAAAACACGGTGAGCAGATATTTTAACGATTATTATTGTTATTACTATTATTCTTTTCACCTCCATCTCCAATCCTGTTCTCCACTCACCGAACACCCAACCGCGAACGGGTGAAAACATGTTGCTTTTATGCAGCTGTACCGAGACTCGATTGCTAATCAATCATTCAATTGGAGTCTCAGTACAACTGCACGTGAATTAATAAAGTGCAATCCCCCGTGCTCACATATTATTACTTTTTACTTGCACGTGAAGTGCTGTGCAATCCTCGTGCCTAAATATAAACATACATTTTAAACACTCGTGTTACACAGACTCGTTTATATCCCGTGTACCAATGACTATACACCAACATTTTAACACACCACACGCAACATGTAACAAATAATATACACAGGGGCGGGCACTTTGTCGCAGTGGGAGATAAACTGTCTGTTTTAGCTGCAGGTAGTGACAGTAAGTTTAACCAATAGCAGAGTCAAATATCTGCCAAGGTTTACGCAGCTGTCCAATCATAAGCAAGCAGAGGGTGTACATCGTGTTCTGCATTAAAAGTGACAGCTGTCCAATCATTCGTGAGCAGAGGCGGTTTATTCATGGCTATCTGTGTAAACATGTTCTACAAATATTTGCATTGCGTATTTTATATAAATTATTTAAAAGAATAAGCGCAGCACACACAATTACTGTCTGAGACTTGGCCTTATCAGAGTGAGCCAAGAATAACTCCCACTAAAACGAATTTATATATTATAAAATATATATATATACACACACACACTGTATATATCGCGAGAAGGCAGTTAAGAACCTATGCAATAGTCAGCGTGCCCGCAAACAGCCAAGTAAAATCAATTTATGCCCGTGCCCAAATTACTTTGAGGACCACTGGTATAGTGTCCTCAGGACGCAAATTGGTAATTACGCCATTACGTTTACATCATTATGTCATAAACGGCCCATCCATGAAAATTTGAGGCCCAACCAGGAATTAAATCCTGCCACCGCCACTAAAATAAATATATATGATAAATGGCGTCAGCCAATAAATAAAATAATGTATTACTGTAAATTGTACTTGTTCTCAACTCCGTTGACAACCATTCTCTGTGTCTTCTTGGTTTCTGGTCTCCAACTCCCCCACTGACAAAGAATACTGGACACATGGCTTATTTTCACGATCACTGAAAAAAAAAATACCTTACACGCTACATTATTGGTGCCCTGTGTGAGGAATTCATAGACTGAAATGAACCGTCTTTGTTGAAATAAAATAAGTTTCAATTGAATACAAAATATTTTGTAAGGAATTGTAGCGACACTAGTTAGATGTACGAGACGGAGCTTGTGCGCTGCATTTGAGCTGTGTCTGCTTTGGTCTGAATGGAGTTGAATGTTTGGCTAAGAAATAATTGTTGTTAACTTCTGGTCATTACTGAATAAACCATGGCAACCAGTATATCTGCAGGTGAAACCGCAGTAGTCCGAATATTGAGCCAGGTCAACCCAGGATATATTGAGCAGATAGAGAGTCGGAGTTTTGCTGAACTGGAATTTTTGATAGTGGTGAGCTAGGCACTCGGCAAGTTAGATAAGGCTGAAAAAGTTAAGGCAAGTAAGGTGCTTTCTAGCTTAGCTAGAAATTGGTCTAGACAATTTAAATTGACTCTGGAAGATTAAGGGCCAGAAGCTGGTGAAAAAAGTTGAAAGATATAAGGAGGAGAGAGCTGAATTGAAGGAAATTGACGCGCAGAAGACTCAGATTGGACTTGGTAACTGGCGAAAGAGATCAGGTTAGGGCTGAAATCATGTCATGCAAGCAAAAGCCTGCCTACAATGAGCAAAAATTAGCTGGTGGTAAAGAAAGATAAAAAGCGAGTTGTCTGACGCACTGAAAAGAAGCGAAATTCAATTAGGTGGAGTTCTACTGCGAGTAGATGAGTTGCACAGAAAGAAATGTAAAGCAGAGGAAAATGAGCAAAGGAGAGATGAGATAGAGTGAATTGAGACACTCAATCAGTGGAAAATAGAGAAATTGGAGCTGGTTGATGAGAACAGGGACCTTCGCAAGCAAGTAGAGGATCTGACCCCTGCGCCCGGCCAAGCAACGCCATGGGACGCCAGAGGTTTGAGGATCGTTCTGAGTTGGTCTGGGAGGCGGGAGAACCTGTTCTTTCAGGCCGAGATAGCTCACCGCCTCATCGGTCGCTCTCAAAGCCCAACAGCCTCTCTCCCCCTAGAGGTATTAACACTCGATTACCTAGGGACCAAGCTGATGAAGTAGATTTATACCAGGTTAGAAAGCTAGTCAAAGATTGCTAGGTTTTCGACCCGTCTAAGTTGAACTGTAATGTAGAAGACTACATTAAGGATGTAAGTACGTTTTAAATTTCATGCCATCAGCCATCGTGAAGGAGAAAGTGTTGCTTGTTAGAAAAACTACCACCAGACCAGTACATGAATGGATGGAAAGACAAGGTCCAGTTGTGTCCGATGATTTTGAAAGGCTGTGTCAGGTTTTGATGAGACTATACTCTGTTTGTTTACCCGGTGGCTTCTGTAACTTCAGCACACCAAATTAAGTACAGGAAAAACGAATCACCCAGTGATTTTATTAGGACAAACTCAGACGTATGTATTTTGCAGGGCACAATCACCTAGGTGGGGAAGAAAATGTGAACTTTAAAGGCTTGCTTATTGCAAATTTGTTCCACTCAGTCAGGAAAATGATATTTTGCTTGTAGAGATAAACACCATGCATATGTCCGATATTAGGATGATGGTGCAGCGAGCTTGGGAAAGCAAATACACTGGGACCTCTGACCAAAAGGAATGAGAGCCCCATGTACTGGCTGTGCAAGCCAATTCGCAGCCGAGTCTGGAAGGGACCAAAATCCCCGAAGTCAAAGACTCCCCCAGATTGTCAAACCTAGAGCCCTCGGGTAAACACACAGGGCAGGATGGAGGTTTTAGGTATCCAAAGAAAGGGGATAGGTACAAAAATAAGTATTGACAAAATAATAGGGACAAGCGAAATAAGTGGGACAAGAGAAATAACTGTGATAAGCGGGAATGTCATCGTGACTCACTGCTTAAAGAGCCGAGTTTGAGACTGTGTAACCATCACTCTGCATGACTGGAGAAGCATGTACTGTCCTCCCTAAGGAGATACTACTGGCCCAATATCTATAATTAAGTCAGCAAGAGTAGGGACATCAGAGGTGTCAATTTCACGAACAAATGGTTTATTGTTGTGAACTATAATGTAATAAATGAAATATAAGGACAACAACTTATTGTAGAGCACAGTTAGTTAAGTGGAAGGTACAGGTGAGTAAGAAAGTAAAGTGAACTAAACAACAACAAACATCCAAACAAAATAACACTAAAGTGAAATTAATGCAGTGTCTGGTGGGCCTCCAATAAACCCCCCCACCAATACAAAACCAACAGGCAAAAAAAGACAAAAGTGAATGAATAATTATATGGGGAAACCAATTACAAATACAGTCCTGATGGCAATGGATGATAAATGAAATTAAGGCCTAACAAGTCCAGTGAAGCAAAAGAACAAAACCAAAATTACAGGAACCAAAGTATCAAAGTAGAAAAAAAACAGCAAACGAAAAGGAATAATCTCACCAACAAATAATGAAGTCCCGAATAGAGTCCTGTACTGATGATGATGGATGAAGGTTGATGAAAAAATAGTGATCGTAGAAAATGGTGAGTCTGTTGAGTAGTACTGGGTTGAATGGTGAACAGCCGTTTGGAAAATATCAGGAGGATCAGGAACAAAATGGTGACTGAACACACTACCAAAAACAACCCTAAACAGACCTTGACCAGCAACTGAACTTAAACAAGTAACAGTGTAAACAAAAAAGAAAAGTTTAGACAAAGTACAAGACTTTAACAAAAGAGTAAATGGATGCACCTGTATTTAGCTAAAATAAAGTTTTAAAATTACACTGTAATTAAGTAATATACTGTTTGTAAAATGGATCCCTCAAGAAAAAAAGGAGTTCCCTCCTGGCCTAGCCAACCAGTTTTAATACCAGTTCTGGCTTCCAAGGAGCTCTGACATTGGAGGAGTGGATACCTGAATGAGCCAATGGGGGGAGAGGATGAACAGAGGGTGATAGCAAGGAAGTATGGGAAATTGAGTTTTAACCTTGTCAGGCTACTGACCCTAATAAAAGGGACAGGTGGGTGAAACTTACACCCACTTTGTGGAGCATGTGAATTACTACAACTGAAATAGCGGAGCTGGTTCTCACAGGCTACCCTCTCCTGTTGGAGACGAGAATGCAACTGAAAAGGGTAGGATTCCAGAAAACCGCGACAGGCCCCCTAAACTGTAACTAAGCCAAAACACTCCCCCTCCTGCCCCCTTTGTCTGTTTCATTGGGTGGGGGAAACCTGATACTGAGGCACCGCCCCCTCCCCCTCCCCCTCCCCCTCCCCCTCCCCCATACTCAAGGGATCTCCTTTCAAAGCTGATACCCTCTGTGTTGGCCACGAGGAGGGGGTGGGTGGCTAAAAACAGCTCGTAGGACAGCTTATTCAGAAAGGAAAAGTAACATGCATTTACATGGTGTTAACAGTGGAAAGAGAGCTGGAATGTGAGGTGCTGTTAGATACTGGATCAGAGGTTTGTTTGATGTCTTTCACCACTTTTGAAAGACTTAAACAAATGATGAAACAGGCTGACAGGCGGCTCGGGGTGGAAGCGTGTAGTTTGAATATCACCAGTTATACACAGGATCAGGCACAGATCACTCTCATAGCATGGCTGGAGTTCATGTTTGGGACAGTGAAAGTAGTGCATCCTGTGTATATTTCCAAGTTTGAAACTGAAAGTTTGCTCATTGGTCAGGATTTATTGGATAGGTTAGAGCCACTTATGGACTGCAAGAGAAAACAATTGTGGGCCCAGATCCAGTTTCCTAAACCTGTTGAACCAGGTAGCAATAGGGAACAGGGGTGCAATGTAGTAACAACAGCAGACCCCATCCATGCTGCTACCACACCTTCACCACAGAGACAGGAGGGTGGCCATGGGCATGGGTTGGACCAGACAAACTTTCCCACTTACCCTATAAACATCCCAGATGAAGACTGGCCTCCTATAGTCACTCCTTACTCATATAAAGGCGTTTTTGTGTGCAGTGGATCCTCCGAATGATCAGGCATACCGCCCTGTAGTGGTTGGGGGTATACAGGTCGAGGGAATATATGTTAAGGATGTAGCTTTGACTACTGAGTCGGAGAAATCAATGATTAGCTTACATCTGTATGCAGTTAGTTCAATGTGATCCCCTGGGTACAATGGTAACCAGAGCACAGAAGCTGCAGGCAGCTGTCCTTCCCCAGCTGCCAGTGAAGAGCATGGGGATCTGTGCTGTGTCTCTCCTAATAGGTAAGAGACTGACCGTCCACTACATGCATGTAGCACCCCGATTGACACATTCTGTTTGTATAGGTGCTTACTTGTTGGTGAGACTAGGAGTTCAGTTGGACATGGTCAATAACCTGTTGTGGGCCCTAGCAATGCCAGGAGCTGATGTACTGGCGTTCAATCCAGACCGGATGTGGTCTGGGCAAACCATTCCTCAAGTTTGCCAGGTAATAAATTAATTTGAGTTGTAGTGCTGCACTAACAGCAGGGGACCCTGTCGACTCAACATTGTGAAAGGACAAAGAATACAAGCAAGTCAGGCTTTCTTCCAACCGTCTCAACATTTCAATGAACTGACCCTGACAGTGTGCGGTATCCCCAGACTTGAGTTAAACCGAAGGTCTGCTTACCTACTGGTGCAGAATATAACAAAGGGGAGTGTCAGGATCCCTGCCCACATAAACATGGGATTCTTTATAGATGGTGCTTTTCACGATTTCGAATTGACCATTCCAGTAGTTGGCCAACTACCCAGGTCGTTGGTGGAGCAAGGGGGTAACGAACAAGTGTACTTCACCTGCCCCAGTGGAATGATAGCTGTCACCCCATCTGAAGCTTTCCACAACAGTCAAGTGTGTAGGGTGGACTTAAGCAATGAGAATGAGATGGTCGTGCATGTGGTCACCAAGGTTGGTCCAGAAGATCGTACACTTGTACTGTCTAGGTTCAAAGAGCAGGTGCAGCAACAGCTGGCTAAGGCTGACACTTTAGAAACAGAGAAGCAAAAGCAAGTTGCACCAAATGTTTTTACGAGTATAGGAGCCTCTTCTCTAAGGATGCGTCTGACTGTGGCGTTACGGACGTGAATATTGTTCACCTCCCCACCGACCCAAATGCCCAACCGACATATATTCGACAGTATAAGATTCCTTTAGCTGTATTTGATTCCATCCAGGAGATTTTAAACTCCCTCCTGGAACGGAAGGTAATCAGGGAGTGTAACTCAACTTACAATTCCCCACTCTGGCTGGTGTTGAAGCCAAATGGGAAGTGGTGGCTGACAATTGAACAAGCAGGTGCCATTGTCACACTGGCCCATGATTCATTTGGATCAGAAATTAGCGAAAATCACCTCTGCCAAATATTTCACTACGGTGGATGTGGCAAATGGATTCTGGACCATGGAGGTGGCCCAGTACAAGCTGGATTTTTCCTTTGGAAATAGGCAGTTACCTGGAACAGGTGCCCTTTTGGCTACTCAAATTCCACAGCTGAGTTTAATATCTTCCTGCATAAGGCAGTGAGTGATGCCACAGTCCGAGGTAATTTGATTTATATGGATGATGTTTTGATGGAAAGTCAAACCTGGTCAGCCCACATGATAGAAATTAGGCATGTACTCACTCAGTTGTCTCAAGCTGCCGCTAAATCATCGTTAGCAAAGGGACAGTGGGCTGGACTAAGGTGGAGTATGTAGGACTCCTAGTGGGAGCTGAGGGCATACAGCCATAGTCCAACAGAATTCAGGCAATCCAGATGATCAAGTCACCTACTAGCATCTCAGAGCTGAATAGTTTTCTGGGGGGGGGGGGGGTAATTACTCTCAACAGTTCATTGAGGACTACACAGAAATAGCTAAGCCCCTGTGTGACTTGTTAAAAAAGGACCATCCTTTCGTATGGGGACCAGAACAGGAACAGGCAGTGCAGGAGTTGAAACACAGGCTCAGCACAACACCATGTCTCGCTTACCCAAACAAGGACTGAGAGTTTTATCTTGAGGCAGGGTTCTCACAGCAAGCTGCCAGTGCGGCACTGTCACAAAAGTATGACCAAGAAAGACATTTTGTGGCTTATGACAGCAAGGTTCTCAGCAGCGTAGAACAAAAGTTAACAGACTGTGAGAAAGAGCTGCTAGCCACCGTCTGGTCAGTGGAGCATTTCCTTAGCTACATAGGGGGCAGAAGGTCATCATAGAGACATGCCACCAGCCTGTCTTGTTTCTTAACAGTCAGAGGCTCAGGGAAGGCATAGTAACCAACAGACTGATTGTTTCCTGGATGATGGCTTTACAGGGTTACGAAATAGAGGTGCGATTCGCCAAGAACAACAAAATGTATCTGGGACAGGGGTTAGCGCAGTGTCAAGACTGTGGGAAATACGATCACCTTCAAGAGGTCCCCACCATCATGACAGCCTCTTCCCTGCCAACAAATCAACATTAATACAATGAGAATGTACGGTTGCTCCTTCCACCATGAGCAGCAAATGCAGATCTCATATCTCATATTACTGAATTACAAATGGTACATTGAAATTTCGTTCTGTTCAATATTTTATTTCAAAAATCAATTATTGTAAGGTGACATAGGTTTGTGTTGGGAAATATTTTTAAGAAAAATAAAAAAAACTGTCAGTTTATATATATATATATATATATATATATATATATATATATATATATATATATATATATATATATATATATATATATATATTTTTAGAACACTCCAATCTTCCAGTTTTTGTTGACATTTACGCAGTTTAATGTCTTAATTAAGACTGGGGTTGATTAGGTTAACGATCAATCAGCACCCAGCCACCTGACATAAAAGGAGGCCTCTGCTTCTCATTTGGAAGGGGGGAGCTGAGTAAGCAGGTTGGTGTTTATGTTGGTTGTGATTTTTCAATTTTCTAAATACAGTGAAGGCATTGCCCAGCCTGGAAACCTTTATTTTGTACATTTTGCTTTTTGTCTTTGTTTTTGTGTTTCAATCCCTTTGTTTTGGCCCTTGTGCCTTTTTATTTTTGTATCTATTTATAATAAAAGTATTTTTTTTTGAGCTGCAGTCTGTCTCTGGGCCTCTATCCACTCGCCAGCCTGCCACAACCATGTTTAAAGACATAGTTACCAACGCGGTATTATGATTTTTTACAGCGTGGTGTGTACATTTATAGCCATGATGATTACCACCACGGTGTTAAACACTTTTTTCATTATGGTGTTTACCACTTTTTTTGGGCTTGGTAATTCATGGTCTACCAACGTTTTTAGCAAGAATTTACCACGCGGTGTTCGCCATAGTTACCATTAGTAACCATAGATACCATTAGTTTTTGGGGTGGTGTGTACCACCTTTTTTTCGCATGGTAATTTGTGGTCTACAAAGGTTATAGCAGGAATTTACCACTGCACTGTTTATCACGTTTAAAGACATAGTTATCAACGCGGTTGTGGAAGGGTGGTGGGTAATTCACTGACACACGAGACAGAACAGTTTTTTATTTTCAGCAATTTTACTATTTTACCCACAGAGGGCACTGTTGTCCATGGGCTGCCTATCAACAATGATAAACAGCACCATGGAAATACCAAAGCTGGTAAGTTGAATGAACTGCGGACGCACTCGCAGGTATATCCTTTCCCTCAGAATAACACCTCCCTGTTCATTCGAAAATCTTACACCCCCATGCCTTCCCGAGAGAAAAAGTCTGCGTTTTGATGCAACTTTCCTGCTTGGTGGACTACCCTGAAGGCATAGGGCTGCAAGGCCAAGTATCACCATGTGATTCCGGCGTTGCTATCTTTCATCCTGTGAAGACATACTAAGGGGGCATGATCTGTAACCAGGGTGAAGTGTCACCCCAGGAGGTAGTATCGGAGTGACTCGACTGCCCATTTTACTGCAAGACACTCCTTCTCGATGGTGCTATAATTTTTCTCGCGAGGAAGGAGCTTCCTGCTGATGTACAGGACTGGGTGCTTGCTTCCCCGAACCTCCTGCGACAACACTGCCCCGAGACCTGTCTCTGACGCATCCGTCTGCAGGGTGAACCTCTTACCAAAATCCGGGCTGCATAGCACTGGCTTACTTCACAGTCTCCGCTTCAAGGCGAGAAAGGCCCTCTGGCACGATTCCGTCCACTGAATCGTATTTGGGACAGCCTTCCGGGTGAGGTTACATTGTGAAAAGTGTTGAATTTAAATCAAGGGAAGTAATGTTAAAACTGTACAATGCACTTGTAAGACCTCATCTTGAATATTGTGTGCAGTTCTGGTCACCTCGCTATAAAAAAGATATTGCTGCTCTAGAAAGAGTGCAAAGAAGAGCGACCAGAATTATTCCGGGCTTAAAAGGCATGTCATATGCAGACAGGCTAAAAGAATTGAATCTGTTCAGTCTTGAACAAAGAAGACTACGTGGCGACCTAATTCAAGCATTCAAAATCCTAAAAGGTATTGACAGTGTCGACCCAAGGGACTTTTTCAGCCTGAAAAAAGAAACAAGGACCAGGGGTCACAAATGGAGTTTAGAAAAAGGGGCATTCAGAACAGAAAATAGGAGACACTTTTTTACACAGAGAATTGTGAGGGTCTGGAATCAACTCCCCAGTAATGTTGTTGAAGCTGACACCCTGGGATCCTTCAAGAAGCTGCTTGATGAGATTTTGGGATCAATAAGCTACTAACAACCAAACGAGCAAGATGGGCCGAATGGCCTCCTCTCGTTTGTAAACGTTCTTATGTTCTAGGTCTGTCAAGGGAGCAGCGAGCGTAGCGAAGCTCGGATGAACTTTCTATAATAGCCCGCTAGTTCCAAGAAAGAGCGCACCTGGGTTTTGGTTGTAGGAACCGACCAGTCAGCCAAGGCTTTCACCTTAGCAACTAGTGGTCTGATCTGGCCGCCCCCTACTCGATACCCCAAATACTCCGACTCACTCTTCCCAATGGCACACTTCTTTGGGTTAGCAGTGAGCCCCGCCTCCCGCAAGGATTGCTGCACCGCCGCCACCTTACACAGATGACTCGGCCAATCCTCACTGTGGATAACCACGTCATCTAGGTAAGCAGCTGCGTACTGCTGATGGGGCCGCAGGAAAGTGGCGGGGGCTCCGTGCAACCCAAACGGCATGGTCCTAAATTGGTACAACCCGAAGGGAGTCAAACGCCGTCCTCTCTCTAGATTCCGGGGTCAGGGGTATCTGCCAGTACCCCTTCGTTAAATCCAGTGTCGTCATAAAATGAGCTGTGCCTAGACGCTCCAGTAACTCATCTACCTGGGGCATCGGATAAGTGTCAAATTTCGATTTCTCATTGATTCGTCTAAAATCAATGTAAAATTGAGTTGACCCGTCTGGCTTATCGACTAAAATGATTGGACTGTTCCAGTCACTTTGGGACTCTTCTATTACCCCCATTCTCAGCATTTCGTCAATTTCCGCTTTTATTACCAGATTTTTACGCTCAAGTATACGGTATGGCCTCTGGCGAACTAACGCCCCCTGCTCAATATCAATGTGATGGGCTATTCGAGTCTGCCCCGGGATGGAAGAGAACACGTCAGGAAACTCCGCCACCAGACCGTGAGCCTGACATTTCTGCGTTGGTGTCAGATTCTCAGCAATCTGTACCGATCCTTTTCTTGCCAACACAGAAAGATCAGGTCCCAGGTCCGTGACGTCATCTGCATGCGCCACTAACAACGCCTCTGGCTGCAACCAAGGCTTTAAGAGATTGATATGATAAATGTGTTTCTCTCTCCGTTGCTCCGGCTGGCAGATCTCATAGTCCACCTGCCCAACCTGGCGTGTAACCTCAAAGGGTCCTTGCCACTTAGCCAAGAGTTTTGACTCAGAACTGGTTAATAACAGAAGTACCTTATCCCCCGGCTGAAATGTGCGCAACCGGGCTCCTTGGTTATATTGTGTCTCCTGTCTGTGCTGTGCCTGCTGAAAATTGTCATGCGCCCATTTCCCAACAGACTAAGACACTTGCGCAGGACCAATACATACCGGACGGTATTGGTCGAATTGTCCTGCTGCTCCTCCCACATCTCTCTAACCAGATCGAGCACACCTCACGCCCATACAGCAGCTCGAATAGTGAAAACCCTGTGGAAGCCTGGAGAACCTCTCTGATCGCAAAGAGAAGGAGAGGAATCAGCTGGTCCCAGTAACGCACATCACTACGAATAAACCTGCGCAACATGCTCTTAAGGAGCTTATTAAAGCGTTCCACCTAACCATTGGTCTGAGGATGAAACACCAAGATTGTAATGCCCAAAAGCTCACATGTTTCATGGACTAGCTGGGACATAAAATTGTTGCCTTGATCAGTTAGTATCTCCTTGGGAATCCCCCACCTGGGAGAAAACCTTAACAAGCTTGTTGGCAACAGACTTAGCGGACATAGACCGGAGGGGAATAGCCTCTGGATAACGCGTAGCGTAATCCAGAATGACAATTAGGTGGGTATATCCTGCTGCTCTCCTCTAATGGCCCAACTATGTCCATCCCAATACGCTCAAAAGGAGCTTCCACTAGGGGCAAAGGCACCAGTGGGGCTTGTGGAACGGCTCTAGGGCTGGCCTTTTGACATTCCGCACAATGCTCACAAAACCGCTTGACATCGCCATTCAGCCCAGGCCAGAAGAACCATGACACAAGCCTTGCTTTAGTTTTATCCCTTCCCAAATGACCAGACAAGGGAATAGCGTGAGCCAGCTTCAACAACAACTGATGACGCACTTCACCGGGGTAATTTATCAACATGGTACAGCAGGTCTCGATTAATTTCGAAGTGACTGCGCATCTGGGCTCGACCACCCAACCCTTAACCACTGCTGCTTGGTCAAAGAGCCGGCCCAGCTAGTCGTCACACCCTTCCTCGAGTCGGAAGTCACGGGAGCGAGCTAATAAATCAGCTTCCATGGCTTTCAACTCGGGGTCAGGTCAATCCCGAGCAGAGGCAGCCGAGCCAGACCCCCACGCTGGCTCCGCGACCTCTCCCCGGACTCTTCACCGACCGCCCCCTCCTGAAACTTCTCAGACTCCCTCCATTGCCAGCCCTCTATCTTAGCGATCCGTCGCTCCCATTTAGTTTTATGGGGTTTAAATTTATGGCAAAACCATTCTGGATCGCAAAAGGGAAAAAATCTCTCCAATGATTTCTTCTTTCTTAGTCAATAAAGAGGACGGGGCTGTCAGGGCAGCCAACCAATCTTTAAACTGCTCTCAGTCCCATCTCAGAACTACTGGTACCGGCAATCGAGGACATAATCCTTCCTGCACCTGTGTCACCCACTGTCACAGGAATAACAAAACTGTGTGCTGAAGTGACCAAGGTAATTGAACGTGCCTACCTGGTCAGCTGAGGTCACACTCCATCCCGGGCGAGGTGGCACACCTCCCTGCAAGTCCAACACCTTGGTGGACTGGTTTCTCTCCCCAAAGTTTTGGAAACACTGGAGCCATAAAAGGGACTCTCCGATAAGGCTTCTGCGCAAGACCCTGATCCGACACTGCAGCAGCCCGTGGGTATCCCCACCCTGCCCCAGTTCCCGGGCCGGGAGCTCCTACCGACAGCCCCCGACTACCCTTTTCTCCCAGTCCCCTCGCCCTCTCTGGGGCCAGTTGAGAGGTCGATCTGGTAGCTGCGCTCCTCCCAGACTGTCTCGCAGGCGTTGGTTCTGCCGCCTGGTACTGTTCTGCCAGATCGACCGCCCAATCCAGAGTATCTGGTGCCTGTCGCTGGACCCATAGCCGAGGTCCCGGGGCCAGACACTCCAGAAAACACTCCACCACTATCAGCTCCACCAACCTGGCTTTGGTGACCGTGTCCGGGTTCCGCCAGCCCATGGCATAATCCTTGAGCCAGTGGGCAATGGCTTGGGGGTGCTCCCTAGCCGCAAACTGCTCCTCCCGTTAGCCCTCCGGTGTGGCCCCCACACGATTTAGGATGGGTGCCTTCAGCAAGGGGTAATAGCATGTACTCCGGAGACAGCGTCCTCACAGCTGCTTGAGTCTCCCCGGTGAGTTGGGGCAACACATAGCTAGCCCACTGGGCTTGGAGCAAGCCGGCCTAGATCGCCATAGCCTCGAATACCTCGAAGTAGAGGGCAAGTCGATCCTCGGCCGTCATTTTGGTAGGTCTCTGGATGGAGTGGTCTGGAGCTGCGGGTCTAGCCGCCCCCTGCACCGTGGCAGTGAAAGTATGGCGCAGGAGGTCCATCAGGGCTGCAAATTGGGTGGCATCCATAGCTTCTGTGTTTTGGCTCAGTGGATGCACTGCTTTTATGGGCAATGGCAGTGAATCCTACTCTGACACCACGTATGGAAGGGTGGTGGGAAATTCACTGACACACGAGACAGAATATTTGTACTTGGCCAGTTTTATTTTCAGCAATTTTACTGTTTTACCCACAGAGGGCACTGTTGTCTTTGAGCTGCCTATCAACAATGATAAACACCACCACGGAAATACCAAAGCTGGTAAGTTGAATGAACTGCGGGCGCTCAAAATAATACAGAAAACAGAAGGCGAAAAGAACAAGGGAAAATAAAACTACAAATAAAAGGTGCTGCACTCTGCAGCGTTATCCCGGTCGCAGCAACCTGGATCACCGTCCTACTCTGTCGGCTCCCTGCCTACTCTAAACAATAGTTCGTGGTCTGCCCAAGGTTTCCCCGCTGTCACTCTCTGGCTTGTTCGCTGTTCCCAGCTGGTCTCTCTGTCCTTGACCAGCGCTTTCGTGCACACAGCGCGTCTACAAAGAAAGACCTGAGGAAACAGCAGAGCGTTATTTTATAGACCAACAATCTCCCAAGATGCGCCTCTCAGCCATTCAGAGAGGGGGAAAGTCAACACACCCACCTTCCCACCTCCACCGTGTCACTGCCATGACTCACAGGTGGTTGTTGGATGACTGCCGCCTTCTTTCTGCAGTGTGAACACACCAGCAGAGTCAGCACAGATCTCTCCCTGCTACTGCGGTATTTAGATTTTTTTTCGGTTTGGTGTTTACCAAGTTTTTCAACGTGTATG
>NC_054567.1:861271-880734 GCF_017654505.1 Polyodon spathula | reverse complement strand
CACTCCACTCCCCACACACAGCTTCCTCACTCCCTCCCCACAAACACAGCTTCCTCACTCCCCCTCCCCTCGCGCAAACAGCTTCCTCACTCCCTCACTCCCCCCACACACACAGCTTCCTCACTCCCCCTCCCCTCACACAAACAGCTTCCTCACTCCCCCTCCCCTCACACAAACAGCTTCCTCACTCCCTCACTCCCCCACACAGTTTCCTCTCTCCACTCCCTCACACACAGCTTCCTCTCTCCACTCCCCACACACAACTTCCTCACTTCCCCCTCCCCTCACACACACAGCTTCCTCCCTCCCAGACACATACAGCTTCCTCACTCCCTCACCCCCACACACACAGCTTCCTCACTCCCCCTCTCCTCCCTCACACACAGCTTCCTCACTCCCTCACTCCTCACACACACAGTTTTCTCTCTCCCTCACTCCCCTCACACACACAGCTTCCTCAACCTCCCTCCCCAACACACAGCTTCCCCCTTCCCCCCACACACAGCTTCCTCACTCCCTCCCCACACACACACACACAGCTTCCTCCCCTCACATATACAGCTTCCTCACTCCCTCACCCCCCACACACACAGCTTCCTCACTCCCTCACCCCCCACACACACAGCTTCCTCACTCACCCCCACCCCACACACACAGCTTCCTCACTCCCTCACTCCCCCCACACACAGCTTCCTCACTCACCCCCTCCCCACACACACAGCTTCCTCACCCTCCCCCAGTGCGTTGTGTTCGAATGAGTGAGGGAACGAGGCGTGTGTGTCCTCCCCCCACACACAGCTTCCTCTCTCCTCACCCCCGACACACACAGCTTCCTCACTCCACTCACACACACACAGCTCCTCCCACCCCCCCCCCCCGCACGCTCCCCGCCTCCCCGTCATCCTACACAGCGTCCTCCCTCTCCCGCCCCCGTGTGTCCACAGGCCAGACGGACCCCTCCCTCCCTCCTTTCCCCTCTCCCATCCCACCCCCAGAGACCAGCAGAGGGCTTCCTCAAGTCCCTCCACCCCCACACAACACAGCTTAATGAGTTGAGGTCCCCCTCCCCGTCTCACACCAGCGCCTCCTCCTCACTCCAGGCTCTCCCACACAGTAGTTCCTCGCCTCGCCAACTTCCCCAACACCCAGCGTCCTCAAACCTCCATCCCCAACAGGTGAAGGAGGGCTTCACAGCTTCCTCACTCCCTCACCCCTCACACACACAGCTTCCTCACTCCACTCCCCTCACACAAACAGCTTCCTCACTCCACTCACCCCCCACATACACAGCTTCCTCACTCCCCCTCCCCTCACACAAAACTCAGCTTCCTTCTCCTATCCCCCCCAAAACACAGATTCCGACTCCCTCACTCCCCACCACACAGCTCCGCACACCCTCATCACCACACCCACATCCCGCGGCCTCACGCCCGCCTCCGCCCCCCCCACACCAGCCTTTCCTCACTCAACCGCACGCCCCGACAAGACCACATCTTGGCCGCACTTCCCGCGCCCCGCACCACACCGCTGCCCGTCCGCACTCCCTGGCGCGCACACACAGCGTCCTCACCGCCCTCCCCACACAACACAGCGGCCTCCACCCCCCTCCCCCGCGCCACCATCAGCTTCGCAAACTCCCCCCCCCCCCACACACACAGCTTCTCTTCCCCCTCACTCCCCCACACAGTTTCCTCTCTCCACTCCCTCACACACAGCTTCCTCTCTCCACTCCCCACACACACACACAGCTTCCTCATCCTCCCTCTCCAACACACAGCTTCCTCACTCCTTCCCCCACAAACAGCTTCCTCACTCCCTCCCACCCCTCACACACACACAGCTTCCTCACTCCCCCCTCCCCTCACACAAACAGCTTCCACACTCCACTCCCCACAAAAACAGCTTGTTCACTCCAGCTTCCCGCCCCCCATCACTATCACAGCGGCCCCACACAGCTTCCTCCCTTCCCCCCACACACACAGCTCTTCCGCAACTCCCTGCAGCCACACTTCACACGTGCTCTCCCGCCCGCACCCCACAGCCGCATCCCTCCCACACACATACTGCCGCTTCCGCACCCACACACCCGCACACACACAGGCGTCCTCACGTCCCCCTCCCCCGCACACACAGCGGCCTCACGCCCGTCCCTCTTGCTCCCACACAGTTTCCGGCTAGAGGGACATCTCCCACACCACACAGCGGCCTCAACCTCCCGCCCCAACACACCAGCGGCCCCCTTTCCCCCACAGGACACAGCCGCCGTAACGCAGCGCCCGCCCCACACCACAGAGTTCCGTAATCGAGGTCCACTCGCGCCCCCACACACATACCACGGCCTCACATCCCTCACACCCCCACACAAACACAGATTTCCCCTTACTCCCGCACGCCCCACACACACAAGCGTCCTCCACGCCCGCCCCCCCCCTCACCCCCCACACCACAGCTGCTCGCACCACGCACGCGCCCACACACACAGCGTCCGCACCGCCCGCACCCCCGACACACACAGCGGCCGCACGCCGCAGCCCCTCATTCACACAGCGCCGCAACCTCCCTTTGCGCCCGCACACACAGCTTCCTCGCTCCACTCCCATACAAGCTTCCTCAACCCTCCCTCGCACACTCTTACTCAACTCCACTCCCCACACACACAGCGTCCTTACTCCACTCCCTCCCCCCACACACACAGCTTCCTCCCTCCACCCCCCACACACACAGCTTCCTCACTCCACTCACTCCCACACACACAGCTTCCTCACTCCACCTCCCTCCCCACACACACAGCTTCCTCACTCCTCCCTCCCCACACACACAGCTTGTTCACTCCCCCCACACACAGCTTCCTCAACCTCCCTCCCCACACACACAGCTTCCTCCACTCCCTCCCCACACACACACATCCTTCCTCACTCCCTCCCCACACACACAGCTTCCTCACCCCCCCACTCTCCCTCCCTCCCCACACACACACAGCTTCCTCACTCCCCCACCCCTCTCGCACACAGCCCCCACTCCCCCACTCCCCACACACACAGCTTCCTCACCAACACACAGCTTCATCACCCTTCCCCCACCCACATAAAAGTCTCTGCCACCCCCACTGACACTGTTCCGGACTACTCCCTGGGTCGGTCAACACGGACACGGTGTCGCTTTCCCACGAGGTTAGGTTATGGTGCGCCTCACCTCCCCACACCCAGCTTCCTCCTCCCCCCTCACCCTCCCCCTCGCGCACACACTTCACTCCTGGCCAAGGCGACTTCCCCTAACCCTTAGCGCACACACTGACAACACCCCTCCCCCCACACACACAGCTTCCTCACTCCCCTCCCACACACACAGCTTCCTCACTCCCCCCTCCCCCACACACACAGCTTCCTCACTCCCCCCTCCCCTCACACACACAGCTTCCTCACTCCCTCACTCCCCACACACACACAGCTTCCTCACTCCCCTCTCCCCACACACACAGCTTCCACACTCCACTCCCTCCACACACACACACACAGCTTCCTCCCTCACATATACAGCTTCCTCACTCCCTCCCCTCACACACAGCTTCCTCACTCCCTCACCCCCCACACACACAGCTTCCTCACTCCCCCTCCCCTCACACAAACAGCTTCCTCACTCCCTCACTCCCCCACACAGTTTCCTCTCTCCACTCCCTCACACACACAGCTTCCTCACTCCTCCACTCCCCACACACACAGCTTCCTCTCACTCCCTCCCCCAACACACAGCTTCCCCTTTCCCCCACACACAGCTCCTCACTCCACTCCCCCCCCACACACACAGCTTCCTCACTCCCCCTCCCCCCACACACAGCTTCCTCACTCCCCCTCCCCACACACACACAGCTTCCTCACTCCCTCACCTCACACACACAGCTTCCTCACTCCCTCACTCCCCCACACACACAGCTTCCTCACTCCCCCTCTCCTCACACACACAGCTTCCAGAAACACAGCTTCAAACCCCCATCCCTCCAGAGCACACACACAACAGCGTCCTCCTCGCCCTCCCCCACATATCCAGGCTTCCTCCCTCCCCAACAGCTCCCCCTCCCTCCCTCAGCTCCTCACTCCTCTCACCCCCCCACACCACACGCTTTCCTCACTCGCCTCACCCCCCACACACATCAGCTCCTCACTATCCCCGAACCCCCCACACACACTTTCTCAGGTCCCTCACTCCCCAACAGTTGCCCCTCCCCTCCCACCTCACACACACACACTTTACTCCCCCCCCCTCCCTCACACTGAGGGGCGGCCACACAAACCAATCGCTCCCCAACCCCCCACAAACAGCTTCCTCGCCCCCCCTCCCCTCACACACACAGCTTCCTCCCTCCCTCCCCCACACACACAGCTTCCTCACTCCCTCCCCTCACACACACAGCTTCCTCACTCCCCCCCTCCCCACACACACAGCTTCCTCCCCCTCCCACCCTCACACACACAGCTTCCTCACTCCCTCCCCTCACACACACAGCTTCCTCTCCCTCACCCCCCCAGCTTCCCTCACTCCCTCCCCGGCCCACACCAAAGCTTTTCCAACACCCACTCCGAAGCTGTACATGACACGTGTGTTCCCCTACCCTTGCGCCCACACTTCAGGGGTGGTTCACCACCAGACCCCTCCACCCCCCTACACACACACAGCTTCCTCACTCCCTCCTCCCCACACACACAGCTTTCCCTCACTCCTCCTCCCCTCACACACACAGCTTCCTCACTCCACTCCCTCCCCACACAGACAGCTTCCTAACTGCACTCCCGTCCCACACACACAGCTTCCTCACTCCCCCCCTCACACACACAGCTTCCTCACTCCCCCCCTCCCCTCACACACACAGCTTCCTCACTCACTCCCTCCCCACACACACAGCTTCCTCACTCCCCCACACACACAGCTTCCTCACTCCCTCCCTCCCCCACACACACAGCTTCCTCACTCCACCCTCCCCTCACACACACAGCTTCCACACTCCACTCCCCACACAGACAGTTCCTCCCTCACTCCCCGACACACACAGCTTCCTCACTCCCCCACACACAGCTTCCTCACTCCCCCCTCTCCTCACACACACAGCTTCCTCACTCCACTCCCCACAAACACAGCTTCCTCACTCCCCCCTCTCCTCCCACACACAGCACCCCTCACACTACCCAGCCTCCACACACAGCTTCCTCACTCCCTCACTCCCCCCACACACACAGCTTCCTCACTCCCTCCCCTCACACAAACAGATTCCTCACTCCCTCTCCCCTCACACACACAGCTTCCTCACTACCTCACTCCCCACACACAACTTCCTCTCTCCCCCTCCCCTCACACACACGGCTTCCTCCACTCCCACACACACAGCTTCCTCACTCCCTCACCCCCCACACACACAGCTTCCTCACTCCCCCCTCCCCTCACACACACAGCTTCCTCACTCCACTCCCTCCCCACACAAACAGCTTCCTCCACTCCCTCCCCACACACACAGCTTCCTCAACCTCCCTCCCCAACACACAGCTTCCCCCTTCCCCCCACACACACTCACTCCACTCCCTCCCCACACACACAGCTTCCTCACTCCACTCCCTCCCACACACACAGCTTCCTCACTCCCCCTCCCCTCACACACACAGATTCCTCACTCCCTCCTCCCCCACACACACAGCTTCCTCACTCCCTCACCCCCTCACCCCCCCACACACAGCTTCCTCACTCCCTCATCCCCCCACACACACAGCTTCCTCACTCCCTCACTCCCCGACACACACAGCTTCCTCACTCCCGCTCCCCTCACACACACAGCTTCCTCACTCCCTTGCTCCCGCACACACAGCTTCCTCTCTCCACTCCCCACACACAGCTTCCTCACCTCCCTCCCCTCGCACACACAGCTTCCTCACTCCCCCCACACACACAGCTTCCTCACTCCCTCACCCCCCACACACACAGCTTCCTCACTCCACTCCTCTCCCACACACACAGCTTCCTCACTCCCTCCTCCCCCCACACACACAGCTTCCTCACTCCCTCCCCTCACACACACAGCTTCCTCACTCACCTCCCTCCCCAACACACAGCTTCCTTACTCCCTCTCCTCCCCCCACACACACAGCTTCCTCACTCCCTCCCCCCCACACACACAGCTTCACTCCCTCCCCACACACACAGCTTCCTCACTCCCCCCCCCCACACACAGCTTCCTCACTCCCTCCCTCACACACACAGTTTCCTCACTCCCCTCCCCCACACACACAGCTTCCTCACTCCCCCTCCCCTCACACACACAGCTTCCTCTCTCCACACCCCACACACACAGCTTCCTCAACCTCCCTCCCCACACACACAGCTTCCCCCTTCCCCACACACACAGCTTCCTCACTCCCTCACCCCCCACACACACAGCTTCCTCACTCCCTCACTCCCCCACACACACAGCTTCCTCAATCCCTCACCCCCCACAACACACAGCTTCCTTACTCCATCACTCCCCACAAACAGCTTCCTCACTCCACTTCCTCCCCCCACACACAGCTTCCTCACTCCCTCCCTCCCCCCACACACACAGCTTCCTCACTCCTCCTCCCCCCACACACACAGCTTCCTTACTCCCTCCCTACACACACAGCTTCCTCCACTCCCTCCCCACACACACACACACACACAGCTTCCTCACTCCCTCCCTCCCCACACACACAGCTTCCTCACTCCCCTCCCCACACACACAGCTTCCTCACTCCCTCCCCACACACACAGCTTCCTCACTCCCCCCTCTCCTCACACACACAGCTTCCACACTCCACTCCCCCCTCCCATCACACACACACCACTTCCTGGGGAACTGGGGAACATTGTCAGCTTCCTCACTGCCCCCTCCCCTCACACACACAGCTTCCTCACCCCCTCCCCCCCCCACACACACAGCTTCCTCACTCCCTCACTCCCCTCACACACACACAGTTTCCTCACTCCCCCTCCCCTCACACAAAGAGCTTCCTCACTCCCTCACTCCCCCACACACACACAGCTTCCTCACTCCCCCACACACAGCTTCCTCACTCCCTCCCTCCCCCAACACACCCCCAGAGAAGGTCAGGTAGCTTCCCTCCCCACAAACAGCTTCCTCTTCGGTCCCTCCAATCCATCCACCTTAAGTCTTCCTCAGGTGTCCCCCGCCACACACAGGGGTCTCATGCCCTCAGGGTGACATTTCCACACGTGGGGGCTTCCTCACTCCTCCGGAGGGGCGAGGTCCAGTGAGGGGGACGGTTGTTTCACACGGAGAGGGGGGTGTCCAGCTTTCCCTTCCAGGAGGTTGGGAGGGAACACGTGGTGATTGTCCGAAGGGGGGAACAAGCACACAGCTTCCTCCGAGTGCAGAGACACCGACACAGGTGGAACAGCTGTCCTCAAGTCTTCACAAATACCACCCCTCCAAGCACCACAGCTTCCTCACTCCCCCTCAAGAAGGAGTGCACACCTGGACAAGGGGGATTGTGTCCGAAGGCTGGGTTGTAACAACACGGTGTTTACTCCACTCACTCACCTCCCCACAACACTCGGTAGTGGTAATCCCGACTCCGTCCCACACACTCACTCCTCACAAACTATACTCTCCCCTCCTCACACACACACACGTTAGGTGTCACTTCCTCCCAGAACCTCCACTCCCCACACACAGCTTCCTCACTCCCCCCTCCCCTCACACACACAGCTTCCTCACTCCCTCACTCCCCCACACACACAGCTTCCTCACTCCCTCACTCCCCCACACAGTTTCCTCTCTCCCTCCTCCCCTCACACACACAGCTTTCACTCCACTCCCTCCCCTCACACACACAGCTTCCTCACCCTCCCACCCCACACACACAGCTTCCTCACTCCCTCCCTCCCCACACACAGCTTCCTCACTCCCTCACTCCCCCCACACACACAGCTTCCTCACTCCACTCACTCCCCACACACAGCTTCCTCACTCCCCTCCCCTCACACACACAGCTTCCTCACTACCTCACTCCCCCCACACAGTTTCCTCTCCTCCACCCCCACACACAGCTTCCTCACTCCCTCACCCCCCCACACACACAGCTTCCTCACTCCCCCCCCCACAACACACAGCTTCCTCACTCCCCCTCCCCTCCCCACGTGTCGGGAGTAGTGGCACACTAGGTCTAACCGCGGGGTGAACACAAAGCTGTCCTCCCTCACCCTAGGAACCCCGACACAGGTTCACTCACTTCCAAAGCTTGGGAGTTCCAGCACTCCCTATTGGGGCACCCGGGGGGTGCAAAGCCTCCTGGACGAAATGGGGGGCCAACTAAGGCTGCCCACACATAAGTCTCCACTAAGGGTTATGGTGTTGTTTCGCTGAAGACTTCCTCACGACTGCGGGGGTGGGTTCCGGGGAGGTGCCCCTCACGGAGTGAATCAGCTTCCATCACTCCCTCCCCACACACACACAGCTTCCTCACTCCCCCCTCCCCTCACACAGCTTCCTCACAGCTCACACACTCCCCCTCCTCACACACACAGCTTCCTCACTCACTCCCCACACACACAGTTTCCTCAATCTGCTCCTCCCCTCACACACACAGCTTCCTCACTCCATAGTGTGCTCGAAATGTCACACACACGGGGACACAGCTTCCTCACTCCCTCACACACACAGCTTCCTCACTCCCCCTCCCTCACACACACAGCTTCCACACTCCACTCCCCCCCCACACAAACAGCTTCCTCCACTCTCACACTCACACCCACACACAGCTCCCCCCTCACCCACACAGCGGCAAACTCACATTAAACAGCTCCTCACGTCCTCCCCACAGTTTCCTCATCCCTCCCCCCAGAACACACAGTTTTCTTCCACTCCCACTCCTCACACACACAGCTTCCTCATCCCCCTATGGAACACAAAGAGCTTTTTCCCTCACTCCCCACTAAGCCCCACAACAGCTTCCTCCCTCCACCTCACCCAAGCACACACAGCTTGCTCTCCTTCCTAGTGGTCCCCCACACACATGTCAAAGGACTATGGGACAGATCTCAGCTTTCTCACGGTGGTTGTCTAACAGCCGCCCCAGGGTTTCAGGGGAGTGCAACACACAGCTTCCTCACTCACACCCTCCCCTCGCGCAAACAGCTTCCACACTCCACTCCCTCCCCACACAAACAGCTTCCTCCCTCCCCACACACACAGCATCCTTACTCCACTCCCTCCCCACACACATCGTCCTTACTCCACTCCCTCCCCCACACACAGCTTCCTCACTCCCTCCCCCACACACAGCTTCCTCACTCCCCCACACACAGCTTCCTCACTCCCCCAACACACAGCTTCCTCACTCCCTCACCCCCACACCCCCCACACACACAGCTTCCTCACTCCACTCCCTCCCCACACACACAGCTTCCTCACTCCCCCCACACACAGCTTCCTCACTCCCCCAGCCCCCCCCCCCCCACACACACACAAACGCTTCCTCACTCCCTATCCACACCTCCTAGCATCCGGTGAGACGTCCCTCTACAGACACAGGGTTCCTCCCCTCTTCCTCACAAAATCATCTTGTTCCCCCACACACACACAGCTTCCTCACTCCCCCCTCTCCTCAAACACACAGCTTCCACACTTTCCTCCCTCAACACACACACAGCTTCCTCACTCCCCCAATATACAGCTTCCTCACTCCCTCACCCCCCACACACACAGCTTCCTCACTCCACTCACTCCTCACACACACAGTTTCCTCTCTCCACTCCCCACACACACAGCTTCATCTCCCTCCCCCAACACACAGCTTCCTCACTCCACTCCCTCCCCACACACACATCGTCCTTCCTCCACTCCCTCCCCAACACACAGCTTCCTCACTCCCCCCTCCCCTCACACACACAGCTTCCTCACCCTCCTCCCCTCAACACACAGCTTCCTCACTCCCTCACTCACCCCCCCACACACAGATTCCTTCCCCCACACACACAGCATCCTCACTCCCTCACCCCCCACACACACAGCTTCCTCAACCTCCCTCCCCCACACACAGCTTCCTCACTCACCCCCCCCCCCACACACAGCTTCCTCAACTCCCAAACACACACTCCTCCTTCCCCACACACACAGCCTCCTTACTCCACTCCCTCCCCACACACACACAGCTTCCTCACTCCCCCACCCCCCACACACACAGCTTCCTCACTCCTCCCACCCCAACACACAGCTTCCTCACTCCCTCCCCCCACACACACAGCTTCCTCACTCCCCCTCCCCTCGCGCAAACAGCTTCCACACTCCACTCCCTCCCCACACAAACAGCTGCTGTCCTGGCATCTCCCGTCCCAACTCCACATCATCGTCCTTCACCTCCCCTCCACAACACACGTCCTTACTCACTCCCACTCCCTCCCCCCACCCACAAGCTTCCATCACTCCCTCCCCCACACATACAGCTTCCTCACCCCCCACTCCTCCCCCCCCACACACAGCTTTCCACACTCCACTCACGCTCCCCCCCACAACGCTTCCCCGCAGCTCCTCACTCCCCACAGTGCCACACCGCTTTCCTCACTCCCGCTCTCCCCTCCCCCCTCATCTTCCTCACAAACCAGCTTCCACACCCAGCATCTCCCTCACCACACTTGCCCCTCACACAAGCTCCATCCTAATCCCCTCCCCCGACCCACCCACAGCTTCCTCCCTCCGCTCCCCCCCGACACAGCTTCCTCACTCCCTTGCACCCCACACACACACAGCTTCCTCACTTCCGCTCCTTGCCCCTCACACACAGCGTCCTTACTCCACTCCCTCCCCACACACACAGCTTCCTCCACTCCCCCTCCCCCACACACACAGCTTCCTCACTCCCCCTCTCCTCACACACACAGCTTCCTCACTCCTCCTCCCCACACACACAGCTTCCTCACTCCCTCACCCCCCACACACACAGCTTCCTCACTCCCTCCCTCCCCTCACACACACAGCTTCCTCACTCACAGCTTCCTCCTCTCACACACACAGCTTCCTCACTCCCTCACACACAGCTTCCTCACACACCCTCCACTCCACACACTCAACAGCACACACAACAGGGTCCTGTGTCCATACAGCTTCCTCACTCCCTCCCTCGCACACACAGCTTCCTCCCTCCCCCACACACACAGCTTCCTCACTCCCTCACCCCCACACACACAGCTTCCTCACTCCCCCCTCCCCTCACACACACACAGCTTCCCTCACTCCCCCACACAGTTTCCTCTCTCCACTCCCCTCACACACAGCTTCATCTCTCCACTCCCAACACACAGCTTCCTCCTTCCCCACTCCCACCTCCTTGTCACTCCTGTCCCCACTAACTACAGAGTCCGTAAGGCTCCCTCGCTCCCCACACACCCAGCTTCTCCTGCCTCCCCTCCCCCCCACAACACACGAGCCTCACTCTCCCTCACAGAAACAATGGGCTGGTGTCCCCTCACACACGGACCAGGCTCACTCCTCAACCGCCCTCCCCACACACAGCGTCCCTTCCTCACTCCTTGCGTCAATTCCCCCCCCACCCATGAGTCCGGAACACAGGCTTCCTCCACACACCTCCCCGAACCACAGATTCCTACTCCCCCTTCCAACACACACAGTTTGTCCCACTCCCACCCCCCCGACCACAGGAGTTTCCTCACACAGGCTTCCCCCGCCAAACGGTGTCCGCACGCCCTGTCCCACTTCCCTCCTCCCCACCCACACAACTATCCCCACAGAGGACACGCGTCCTTAATCCAATCACCGCCCCCACAACACACCTACAACCCTCACTCCCTCACCTCCCACCACACAGAGTTCCTCACTCCCCATTCCCCACACAAACAGCGTCCCTCACTCCCCCCTCCCAGACCACCAGCTTCCCACTCACTCCCATCACACAGAGCTTCCACACAGTGTGTCCTCGAACGCTCCCCAAGGGGTTGCCTCTCAGCACACCCCACACACACAGCTCCGCACTCCTATTGCCCGCACACCACCGCTTCCTCTCTCCACTCCCTCCCCTCCCCCTCGCACACCCAGCGTCCTCCCCTCCCCAGCATCCTACACAGCTTTCCTCACTCCCTCACGCCCCAACCACACAGCGGCCTGACTTCCCCCTCCCATCACACACGCGTCCTTACGCCCGCCTCAAACAGCTCCCACTCCACTTTCCCCTGCCTCCGCCCACACACGAGCTTTCGCATCAGCGTCCGTGCCCCTCACACAAGGGCTGGGCACTCCGCCCCAACCCCTCGCCCACACACACAGTCGTCCCGCACTCCCCCCCACACAGCTTCCTCACTCCCTCACTCCCCACACACACAGCTTCCTCACTCCCTCACTCCCCACACACACACACAGCTCTCGCTCCCTCCCCCAACACACAGCTTCATCCCTCCACTCCCCACACACACAGCTTCCTCACTCCTCCCTCCCCAACACACAGCCTCCTCACTCCCTCACTCCCCCCACACACAGCATCCTTACTCAACTCCCTCCCCCTCACAACACAAGCGGTGGGCGCTCCCCCCCTCCCCCCCACACACACAGCTTGCGCCTCCCCTCCCCCACACACACAGCAGCTTCCGCCATCCCGCCCACACACACACGGCTCGCCACTCCCTCCCCCCACACACATCGTCCGCACCGCCCCTACCACACAGCTGTGCCGCACAAAGCGTCCTCACCCCCACACACACAGCGGCCCACACAACCACGCGCCCTCACCACACCACTATACTCGGCCGCACACCCCTGCCCTTCCACACCACTCCCCCACACCTCCACTTCCTCACTCACTCCCCTCACACAAACACAGCTTCCTCACTCCCCCTCCCCCCACACACACAGCTTCCTCACTCCCTCACCACACACACACAGCTTCCTCACTCCCCCTCACCATTCCCTCCCCCCCACACAGGTTCATGCATCCACTCCCCACACACCAGCGGCCACTCCCTCCCCCAACACACAGCTTACCCTCTTCCCCAGGCCCCCACAAACAGGCCTTCCGCATTCCCACCAACACACAGCGTCCGCCCTACACTTTCACCTCACCCACCCACAACACACCAGCTTTCCTCACTCCCCCGTTCCCCTCGCGCCCACAACTTACACACTTCCGGTGCACTTCCATCACCTCCCGCCCCACAAACACAGCTTCCTTCCTCCACTCCTCCCCACCACATCGTCCCCTTCCCCCACAAACAGCTCCTCACTCCCTCCCCTCACACACACAGCTTCCTCACTCCCTCACTCCCCACACACACAGCTTCCTCACTGCACTCCCTCCCCACACACACAGCTTCCTCACTCCCTCCCCCCCCACACACACAGCTTCCCCTCCCCTCACACACAGCTTCCTCACTCCCTCACTCCCCCACACACACAGCTTCCTCACTCCTCCCCCCACACACACAGCTTCCTCACTCCACCCCCACACACTTGCCCTCCCACTCCCGACAGCAGCTTCCGCCCTCACCCACACAGCGGCCCACTCCCCCGTCCCCGCCACTCCGCTCACATCCCCGAACACACACAGTATTCCTCACACCCCCACCTCTCACACACACAGCCTCCCTCACTCCACTCCCCTCCACACCACACACCAGCTTCCTCACTCCCCCCCACACAGCTTCCTCACTCCCTCTTCCACACACACACGCTTCCTCCCTCCATCCCCACACACACAGCTTCCTCCCTCCCACACACCCCCCCACAACACTTGCCCCTCACACACCTCAGCTCCCCCCACACACCGATCCTCCGACCCACACAACAGCTTCCTCATTCCCCCTCCTCCCCTCCACACCCAGCTTCCTCAATCCCTCACTTCCTCACTCCACTCCCTCCCCACACACACACAGCTTCCTCACTCCCCCTCCCCTCACACACACAGCTTCCTCACTCACCTCCTCCCCTCACACACACAGCTTCCTCACTCCCTCCTCTCCTCACACACACAGCTTCCTCACTCCCCACAAAAACAGCCCCTCCCCACACACACAGCTCTCCACCTCCCTCTCCCCACACACACAGCTTCCACACTCCACTCACTCACACACACACACACAGCTTCCTACATCACGCCCCCCCACCAGACCCAGCTTTCAACCCGCCCCTCCCACCACAACACCCCAATCCCCTCCGCGACAACACAGCGTCCTGTACTCAATTCCCGCCCCAACACACAGGTTCCTTCCTGTCCTCCCTCCTCCCTCACACCAAAGCTTGCCTCCTCACTCCGCTCCCCACACACACAGCTCCTCCTCCATCACCTCCTCCCCTGGGCACATAAGCTCCCTCAAAGGCTCAGGTAGAACATAAGAACATAAGAATTTTTACACACGACAGGAGGCTATTCGGCTCATCTTGCTCATTTGGTTGTAGTAGCTTATTGATCCCTGAATCACATCAGCAGCTTCTTGAAGGACTCCAGGGTGTCAGCTTCAACAACATTACAGTTGCTTCCTCCCTCACAGTTCTCTGTGTAAAACAGTGTTCCTCACTCTGTTCTGAACACACAGCTTCCTCACTCCATTTGTCACCCCTTGTCCACACACACAGCTTCAGGCTGAAAAATTCCCTTCCCCGACACTGTCAATACCTTCTTAGAACTTTGAATGCTTGAATTATGTCACCACAAAGTCTTCTTTGTTCAAGACTAACCAGATTCAATTTCTTTTAGCCTGTCTCCTCCTCCCCTGCCTTTCAAGCCCGTAATAATTCTGGTTGCTCTTTTTTGCATTCTTTCTAGAGCAGCAATATCTTTTTTGTAGCGAGGTGACTAGAACTGAACACAATATTCAAGATGAGGTCTTACTAGTGCATTGTACAGTTTTAACATTACTTTCCCTTGATTTAAGTTCAACACTTTTTCACAGTGTATCCGCGTATCGTGTTAGCCTTTTTTAATAGCTTTTCCACATTGTCTAGATGAAGACATTTTCTGAATCCCCTCAAACTCCTAGGTCGTTTTCATAGATTCGAGGTGAACGAGGTGTGTGGTAGTGTCCTCAGAGAATGAGGTGAGGGGGGGGTGTGGTGTGTCAGTAAGGAGGTGAGGGGAGGCCTCTGTGTGTCGAAGGAGTTAGTGGACATGGGTGTGTGTGCGAAGGAGTGAGGAGTGAGGGGCGTGTGTGTCTGATGAGGTTTAGGTGTGTGTTCCGAAGGACAGACGGGGGTAGAGGAGTGGTGGTGTCCGAAAGGACATTGCTTGGTGAGGGAGGTGTTTGTGTTTGCCAACTCACACAAACACAGCTTCCTCACTCCCTCCCCAGCCGCTTGTGTTTTTCTGATAACAAACAAGCTGAAACTCAGAGCAGTTGATTCAAAATTAGTGCCGTTTTGATATATGGGCGAGGGGAGGAGCCGACAGAACAGCAGAACAACGCAGTTAAACAAGGCAGTCTTCCCAGCCTGCACAGCGAGTGGAGGCGGCAGCGAGTGGGAGAAGTACGGGTGTGAAAAAGTACAGAGCAGTTTATGAGCATGTGTAAGGAGAAATTGTATCTTTATTTGCTTTAATCAGAAAACGGAGGGCATTGGGGAAACACAGCAGCAGCCGCGTGTGTTTTTCTGATAACAAACAAACAAGCTGATACTCGGAGCAGCTGATTCAAATCCAGCGCCGTGTTGAGACACGGGCGAGGGCAGGAGTGAGTGGGGTGTGTGGCTAAAAAGTTGTGTTGTGTCAGGGTGAGGTGAGGAGCGTTGTTACTTGAAGGAGTTTAGGTAAGTGAAAGGGGTGTCGTGTCGGAGGACCACAGCGTGACGGTTGTGTTGAGTGTCGAATGAGTGGAGGGTGGTGTTGTGTCGAAGGATTGAAGGCGGCAGGGAAGTGTGTGGTTCAAAGGCTTTCCCGACTCCCACACACACAGTTTCCTCCCCTCCCTCATTGACACGTTTACACGCCACTCCCACACACAACGAAAAGTTCCTCACCCACACCCACTTACTCACCCCCCACTTAACCGAACAAGCTTCCCTGTGTCACACACCCCCACACCACAGCCTTCCTCACCCTCCCTCCTGTCAACACACGGGGCGTCCCCCTTCCACCCCACACACAGCTTGGTCATACTCCCCACAGGAGTGAGGTCAGTGGGTGTTTGGTGTTCCTCACCCCGCCCACACACCAGGGTTCCTCCCTCACCCTCACTCCCCAAACCCAAGATTCCTTCCCACACACACAACTGCATCCGTAGGAGTCCACTTCCCCTCCCACAACAGGTGGGCGTCCGTACTCCAGCTCCTCTGCACACAAGGGAAGGCTGGAGTCACTCGGGGAGGTGGTGTGTGTGTCGAACACACTCACTCATCCCCACACACACACAGCTTCCTCACTCCGTCAACCCCCAACACACACACACAGCTTCCTCACCCCCACACAGATTCCTCACTCCTTCACTCCCACCACACACACTTCCTCACTCCTCACTCCCCCACACCCACAACTTCCTCACTCCCCCTTCCCTCGCGCACACAGCTTCCTCAATCCCTCACTCCCCCACACACACAGCCTCCTCTCTCCACTCCCCACACACACAGGTTCCTCACTCCCTCCACCACACACACACCTTCCTCACTCCCCCTCCCCTCACACACACAGCTTCCACACTCCACTCCCTCCCAACACACAAAGCTTCCTCACTCCCTCCCTACAAACACAGCTTTCAAACCGCCCCTCCCCTCACACACCCAGCTTCCTCCCTCCGCACACACAGCGTCCTTACTGAATTCCCTCCCCACACACACAGCTTCTTCCCTCCACTTCCTCCCCACACACAAAGCTTCCTCACTCCCTCACCCCACACACACACACACACACACACATCTTCCTCACCTTCCTAGTGGGGCTCCCCTCACACAAAGCTTCCGTCACATCCCTCTCCCCACACACACAAGGGTGGTGCTCCCGCCCCCTCCAACCTCCCCAACAGTGGCCGATCTCCCACTCCCCACACACACCCGCGGCCTCATACCGCCCTCTCCACACACAGCGTGCCCCCTTCCAACCCCATACACAGCGTTGTTGTCGAATGGGGACACAGCTTCCTCACTCCCCACCCACAAACACAGCTTCCTCACTCCCCTCCCTCACAGATTCCTCACTCCCTCACTCTCCCCACACAGTTTCCTCACTCCCCTCCCTCCCCACACACACAGCTTCCTCACTCCTCCCTCCCCACACACACACACAGCTTCCTCACCCCCCCACACACCTCACTCACCCCACACACACAGCTTCCTCCCCCAGGAGTGAGGCTTGTGTGCAGTCGAAAGTGACACAGTGGTGGTGTGTGCTGTCCCCCAAAGGAGCTGAGGGGGGAGGGTTTAGTGAAGGGGTGATGAATCCGTGTCCTCACCATCCCTCAGGGAGTGGGGGTTGCGTGTCGCAGTTGGCCTGCCGGCCCCGGATTTGGTGTGTGCAGAGCTTAGTTCACTGTAAGTGGTGGTCGAACACACCACCGGGGTGGTTCACGCTCCCTCGTAACACAGGGGCCCTTGTGTTTCTAAAACACCAGGCTTCCCATGAGGTACCCCCCACACACAGGGGTTTGTATACCGTCCCACCTCCCCCGAGGCACAGTTTTTGTTTCACACCCAACTCCCTCCCCACACACACACACACAGCTTCCTCACTCCCGTCAACCCTCAACTCACACACACAGCTTCCTCGCTCACGCCACCACACACACACAGCTTCCTCACCCTCCCACACACAGCTCACTCTAGAGAGGGGGTGTAGGGGTGTGTAGTGGAAGGAGTGTGTGCTTGCGGATGAGGGGGATGAGCGTGAGTGTGGTCGAAGGGGGAGGGAGGTGAGGGTGGGTTTGGTGTGTCTCAAGGATTAGGCGAGTGATGTGTTTTGTGTCATCCCCACAAACACAGCTTCCTCACTCCTCCTCCCCTCACACACACAGCTTCCTCACTCCCTCCCCTCACACACACAGCTTCCTCACTCCCTCACTCCACACACACACAGCTTCCTCCTCCCTCCCCACACACACACAGTTTCCTCCCTCCCACACACACAGCTTCCTCACTCCTCTCCACTCCCCACACACACAGCTTCCTCCTCCCTCCACTCCCCCCACACACACAGCTTCCTCACTCACTCCCCACTCTCCGAGATATACAGCTTCCTCACTCCCTCACCCCCCACAAACACAGCTTCCTCACGCCCCTTACCCTCACACACGGCTTCCTCACTCCCCCTCCTCTCACACACACGGCTTCCTCACTCCCTCACACACAGCTTCCTCTCTCTCCCTCCCCACACACACAGCTTCCTCCCTTACCCCCACACACAACTTCCTCACTCCCCCTCCCCGCACACACACAGCTTCCACACTCCAATCCCTCCCCACACACACACACACAGAGTCCTCCTCTCCCTCCCCACACACAGAGCTTCCTCTCTCAACTCCCCACAACACACAGCTTCCTCACCTCCCTCACTCCCACACACACACAGTGTGTAGTTGTCGTCTCACAAGCCCCCTAACTCACACACACAGCTTCCTCACTCCCTCACCACACACACAGCTTCCTCACTCCCCCCCCCCCATCTCTCCACTCCCCACACACACAGCTTCCTCACTCCCCCTCCCAAACACACAGCTTCCTCCTTCCCCACACACACAGCCTCCTTACTCCACTCCCTCCCCACACACACACAGCTTCCTCACTCCACTCACTTCCCAGACACACAGCTTCCTCCCTCCCAACACACACACAGCATCCTTATTCCACTCCCGCCCCACACACACAGCTTCCTCACTCCACTCCGTCCCCACACACACACCTTCCTCACCCCCACATATACAGCTTCCTCACTCTCTCACCACCCACAGACACAGCTTCCTCGCTCCCTCACTCGCCACACACACAGCTTCCTCACTCCCTCACTCCTCCCACAAACAGCTTCCTCACTCTCTCTCTCCCCACACACATAAGAACATAAGAAAATTTACAAACGAGAGGACGCCATTTGGCCCATCTTGCTCGTTTGGTTCATAGTATCGTTTTGATCCCAGAATCTCATCAAGCAGCTTCTTGAAGGATACCAAGTCAGCTTTAACAATATTACTTTGGAGTTGATTCCAGACCCTCACGATTCTCTTCCCCTTCCTCACTCCCCTCCCCTCACACACACACACACATATCTTCCTCGCTCCCTCCCTTTATACACACAGCTTCTTTGCCCCTTTGTCTAATCTTCATTTGTGACCCCTGGTCCTTATTTCTTTTTACAGGTCGAAAAAGTCCCTTGGGTCGACATTGTCAATACCTTTTAGAATTGTGAATGCTTGAATTAGGTCGCCACGTATTCTTCTTTGTTCAAGACTGAACAGATTCAATTCTATTAGTCTGTCTGCATATGACATGTCTTTTAAACCCGGAATAATTCCGGTCGCTTTTCTTTGCACTC
>NC_054567.1:829196-860771 GCF_017654505.1 Polyodon spathula | reverse complement strand
CTGGCTAGCTATCTAAATTACCCCTCCTGTGATCTGGTAAGGTGACATTAACAATGCCTGCTGTAACACTTGATCTCACTTCCCTCCTACAGTCCATCTTCCTCCAATCGCTCTGACAGGCACTGCACTGTAAGTAACAACATGTCAGACGCCATTTGTGAGCTAGAATTTCTAAGTGATGCATATATTTATTCAACCTGCCTGACGAGGACATCATGCAGCGGTTTAGATGAGATCGGACAGCAATATTAGATTTGTTGGAGGTACTAAAGAATGACTTGCAAAGCCCGACAGCCAAAAGTCACACATTACCACTGCATATGAAAATATTAATGGCAGTGGGATTTTATGCAACAGGGTCTTTTCAAAGAGCCGAAGGAGACAGATTTGGGGTGACCCAGACAGCCATGTCCATCAGGTAACAAATGCGTTAGTTCGTATGGCAGGCAATTATATCGATTTTCCCCACTGACAAACAACAGCAGCGTGAACAGAATGATGCTTTTTGTAACAATTTCCATCAGTCTTGGGTTGCACACATGCGGCATTGCTGACCTTCTGATGGGGCTGCAGTGGACATGGATTAGGGTGACCAGATTTTCAAAACTCAAAACTGGGACACATTGTTAAATAATTGATAAAGGATGGTAGGCAATTCACTGACACACAGGAGAAAGAACTGTAATTGAAACGCCACTCCGGTGCACTAATTTATTTTGGCCTGCAGAGGGCGCTGTTGCCCGTGGCCTGAATACCGGCAACAGTAATCAGGACTATAGGGTTACCAACAGAGGTAGACAGTCAGGGTGGCAGGTGCCTACAATAATAATAATAATGAAAACAAAAAGGCGAAATGAAAATCCAGCGTGCAAAATCACTACCAAATTCAGGGGATAGCTTTATAAAACTATTCCTACGTGTTAAAGTGTTATTGAAATTCAGAACATAAAAATATAAGTTGCATTAAAAGAATATCTATCATTATTGCCAAAAAAATCCTACAAAGCACAATCAATATTATACAATGTAATAATCCTGACATGCTTTGTTATCCCAGATAACATAAACGGTTGTTTTGAGTTTTTATACAAGCATTTTGAATGGCCGTATTCCTTTTTCCACATGGTGCTCAATTCAAAACATGATCCAGAGTCTAATCCTGGGAGTCAAACTCCAGCCCTCGATGGCCGCTGGGTATCTTGTTTTTTTGTTCCAATGCCTACTTAGAATTGGACATGTTTCATATTTTTTTCAAGGTCTTTTACAGTTGATGATTTAAGAAATGCATTTGATTCAAGATTCATTGTAAACGACCTTGCGTCCCTCCAGGAGCTGGGTTTAACCTCCCTCTTCTACTCACTCGCATCATCAATCCAGAAACTTATTTTTTGAATCAGTTGCTGTTGTAGCACGACATTCGGGGTGATTTTGGCACTTTCTTTTTAGCTTTTATAATACTTCATGTAAAATAACTCATTTATACTCTTCAGCGCTTGTTCATTTGTTATCGTTCTGCATGCTACTGGGATGTCAGTAGGCTTTGCCAATAGAAATTATTCATTAAAACTAGTCAACCCGTACTTCAAGTAGTTAAAGACTTCAATACTCCGATCGGAGGCAATGTTCCAGTCAGGGAAGAATTCCGATAGTCTTTGTAGGAATGAGGCTTCCACTCTGTTTCAGAATTTCTAAATTCCTATTCAGTGTGTACATCAGATGTGCATAAATTTATATGGAGTTTTTTAGAGTCTGACCATCCCCACGTGTTCTTTGTGGTCCTGGCCTCCTGCCTCACAGGGGACCTTGCAGAATGGACACAGCTTTCTGCAACCAAACACACTCTTGAACAGCTCGCTCTGCGGCTTGAATGGCAGATTGATAAGTTTTTTCTCAACATCACAATCTTGAGAAAATTCAACCTTAGAGATGTCATCATTTGTTCAAGGTAATATTGATGATGTCCAACAAACTCTCCACGCTTGCTATCTTGAATCAGTTTTAATCTAAGATTGTCAGTGGAAATCACAATATCGTTGCTCAGGTATGGTTTTGATATCGGTTGTCAAGGTTTCCTCATTTTCTGCCGTTTTAACTGCTGCTTGTATCTTTTCGGTTATTGCTTCGAGACGTTTCAATTTAAACCTGAAAGGCTGTTGAATTTAAAAAAAAAAAAACAATAAAATCAAATATCCAATTCTTGACAAAAATCTGTAGTTTTTATTGAATGACACAGTCTTTGAATATATTGTCTTTCACTAACTGCTTCAGAATTGAATGCTGAAAATATGACCGGGTATTGTATTTCACAGAGTCTGCACCAGTCAGCATTGCATCTACGATGTCCAAGGGCTTTGGTGATATACTCACTGCAGGCTTGAGGCAGCGGTCAGTGAATTCGTCAGCCTTCTTTCGGCTGTGATCCTTCTCCTGGTAAAGATCTATGAAGTCAGCACAGTACTGTGGCCTGGACTTTTCCAAATGTTTCAGGACGTTGTTGAATTTAATAAAATATTCATGCATCTGTTGAAATTCCCTGGCCGGAAACCCACAGATGGGGAGCTTTAGATGCACTCAAACTGTACGTTAGGTTCCTTAATTTCCTTCAGTTTGCCTTCTATGATTTCGCATAGCTCTATGGTGTAGTTCTCGTGGTAGTCAGTTGTAGTGTGTTTTCTGTCGATAGAAAATGTCTGCACTCTGTTATTACACATCGTGCTTATCACATGCTTCTTCCTTTTTGACCTTTTGTTCAGTTATGCCCATACGATCAGCTATGTTCCTCTTGAGCCAGTTACGATTGAAGTAACTGTACTTGTTGACTGTAAACGGAGTCACTCCGTATTTAGTCAAAGCGCTGGCCTGATTTACCACCTGCTTAACTCCCCACCTCCATGTCTATCTAATTGTTTTCTAAATTGATTATAAACCTCTATTATAATGTCTCACTAAACCTTTAAAGTCCAGTCTCCTCGTTGTCTCGTCCCATATCTTTTCAAATTCCTTTTTCAGCTGTTACTTAGAGAAATCCTCACGTGTTTCCCTGCATTCTCTCCAAGGATTTTCTCCACTTTTAGCCCCTCATTGCTTTATGCTTTTCATGTACATCTTTTTCATTACCTTTGAAAATTAATAACTGCTGTCAACTTGTTTGTCACAGAGTTTTTTATTCCACTTTCCAGAGTTTTAATGCTCATCTCAAAGGTTGCTTTCTACAAGATTAACCCGTTCATTCTTACTTTCATAGTATTTAGTCAATTTATCCAGAGTTGCATCTTCTTGGGACTGTTGTTTTGCTTTCTCCAAGCTAGTTAGATGTCCTTTTGAAAAGGACCATTCCGATTTACCAAATTCAATACACAGCTTATTGTAAGCCTCAGCCACTAGACTATTTCTGAAGATGAAGATGAAGTTCTCATATTTAACGGCTTTCAACAAACATGAAGGGTTTGTCCTCGACAGAGCTTGAAGAGGTAACTTTAAAACTATGAGGGATCTCGTCCATTCTGGCAGGACTGCACCAGCTGAGAGAGACAGAGACGCTTACTACTGAGTCGATCTTTATCTCTCTTGGAGGAGGAGACGGTTCTGGAAGAGAAAAGAGAGCTGATATAACGTCAACGTAGACTGAGAGACTTTATTCAGTAGATTTGTAAATAAATATTACTTAACTTGTACAGAGAAATCTTGAAGCAGGCATGCTCTGGGCCCTTTTAGTAGTAGAGGTGACAAGCAACGTGTCTGCTGGACCCTGAAGTTTGTCCTGGTCTTGCGAGTTTGGGATGATGGGTGTATACTTCTCTGGTGTTCAAAGCAAAGTAAGTGATTTGGATTACCTGCGTTTTCTTAATTTCTACCTGGAGTTCAGCCTCTTTAACCCTCTCATTTGGCATGCTCTTCTCTGATGACATCTCCGACGTTCCTGCAGAGGGATATATCACAGTGACTCAATTACAGGCAAACAAATATAGTACTCACACAAAGTGTTTATATTTTATTATGCCCAAGAGCAACGTTTTGATTTGCAAGAAATCTTTACCAGGACAAAGAACATAAGAAGCATGACGGTATATATACAATTAGTTAAATAATTATAGTCAATAACCAACACATGAGTAAAAGATAATAGCATCAATTAACATATTCCTTACAAAAAGCCAATTACAAATTGGTAACCAAAGTCTCAAACAGACGTTTAGTGTCTAAAAAAATTTCTTATCGTGAAAATAGCGGGATGTCAGAATAAAGTCTGAATTATTTATCAAAAGTTATGCACGTTTTAAAGTTCCCCCTTTGTAGATTATGATAATCAGACAGAGGAAGGAGGGGAGCAATCAATTAAGATGACAAGCCCATTCGTTAAAATATCGCCAATCGGAGCATGCAGAGAGAAATTCAAATAATGTCTTTCGTTGAAAAGTATAAAACCCACTGCTTTAGCCCTAGTTCCTTGCCGCCCCATACCTGTGATAGCAGCCCCATACCTGTGATAACCCCTCTGCTATCCGCTAAAGACTCTAAAGACTACACCTGGAGTCTCAACGCTCAGCATTTATCCATCAAGGTGGGAGCCCTGATACTCGGAGAAACACAAGTACTATACAATACTTTTAAATATCTATTCAGGTATTGTGTGACCCCTTTAGTGTCAGTATGCACTAGTATTGGTTTGGTAAATTGTTGTTTTAAACCTTAGTTCTCAATGTAATGCTTTTAACGTAACATTAATTGTGAAAATGTTTTCTGTGATTTTCAAACTTATTTTGGTTGCATGCTAATAAAAACGATCTTTCTAAGAAGAGATTCCCAGTATTGGATCATTTGCTCATGTTGAACAAACACGATTTATGAACTTTGAACAGTCTGGAATGATGTTTATTTTCGGCTTGTTGTAACATGTAAATCCGTCATCATTTTCAGCGAGCGATGTTAAAAATGGGTTTGTACATTATAATAGGACCCAGCCTTTTTTGGAAGTCCTTTAAATTTATTGTTCTTAAGAAAAATACTGGATAACAGTATTTGAATTGTGCCCGCTGTCAATTAAGAAAAGGCTTTTATAGCTTGTACAGTTGTCTTTATCACGCTGGCCAGACACCCACGCTTATAACTGCATTGTCATATTTTCTTTAAATTCTCAAATTAATAATCGACACCTGGGTAATAAAAAGAGACCCGGGTTGGGTCGAGTAATTTAAAGCCGGAGGGGTACCCAGGTTTTAGTCTGCTTATAGATACTGGTAAAGACGAGACCATTTAAAATTCCCACCTTTTATAGTTAAAACGGATTTCCTGTACATGGTGAGCAAACTAATATGGGATAGCTGGTAGAACAATTAATGACTGGGGCGTGCTTCAGAGATTTGACTGTGGAGGGCAGAGTAATTGTGTTATTGCCATCAAATGTACACTCATTCTTAGCCATGTGGTAGGGCCCTTATGAAATAGTAGGAAAAAGTCAGACGACCCTGTCTTTCAGCCAGAGAGAAGCCTCATCAGAGAGAAAATCTGACGGGGTGTTTTGGCCCTGAAATTCCATTTAGTCGGAAAAACCAGGAAGTACAGATAGGGGAAGATTTGAATACAGGACAAAAAAAATAATTAGGGCATTGATGGAGCAAAAATGGATGTGTTTTTCTGAAATGCCAAAGGGAACAAATGTGAAAGGGCATGAAAGTGTAACTGATCTGGGGGTGACAGTAAATAGGAAGCGGTATAGAATCCCAGAATCCAGAAGGTTATTCATGGAAGAAGAGGTACAGAAAAGGATAGAGCTGGGCATGATTGAGGAGTGAACCAGTGACTGGTGTCGTCCTGTAGCGATGGTGGCAAAACCTGATGGCACGGTTAGAGTTTGAATTTTAAAATTAGTCCAGAAAAGTGAATGTATACAAAAGTGTATTCATAAAAATGACTCTTTAAATAATTATAGCTTTGTGAATAGGGCTCACTGTTGCAGCTACTTCAACAGTGAAGACAATGACATTATAATGCTATTTAAATCTACTTTGATCACAGGCAATTCAATTCTGCAGCAGAAGACCAGCACCTTTACTGATAATGCTATTTGAATGTTGCTCCTATCCTTACAGTGGCCTTTAAGATTTTCAAAATTGCAAAAAACTATCGCAGCGGATCGATTTAATAAACCTGAATAAAACGATAGAGAAGCATGAGTATCTTCATCATTGTGATTGTTTGTTTTATTATTTCTGAAATGTTGTTCTTTGGTGAAAAAATAATTAATACCCTTAACTAGTCTTTCTCGAACCTCCTGCAAATCTAGAAATGAAGCAGAAAACAATAAAACAGCGGAACAGCTTCCCCTATTTCAATTCCTATAAAGGTTTATTTAGATGTTATCACATTCACATTATTATTATTATTATTAAACTCACCCTGTGTCTGTGTCTCATTCTCCTTTTGTAATGTTGCTGACTGTGCCTCACAAGTTTTTTGATTCTAAATATTACATTTGCACTTCTATAACAGAGACCAAAGATGCATTACTGGAATGAAACATACCTTCTTTTACATGGCGTTTATTTGTCTGTACCATTGCTAACAAAGGAAAGAAAGTGAGAATTGATTTCAAATTGACTAGGAAGACATGAGTATAACAATTTAATACAATAATGTTAAATCTGGTGCATGAGAGAATGTCACATTAAAGAATTTACCTTTTACAAGTTTTTGCATGGAAAAAAAACCAAGAGCCCAGTGATTAAAAGTGCAATGGTTAGTATTGCAGCAGCTGTAGTCAGTGGTGTCTTACTGGGCAAGTTACTGGAAACTGTGCTTTCTGTTGAAGCAACCGTGTCGTCGGTGTCTCCTGCTGAAACACAAATATACTAAGTTAGGAATAAAATGAACACATGCAGAAAGACTGGAGGGGCTGATTAGCTTGTTAGTTTAATTTCTTTCAGAGATCTGCTGCTGCTGTAAGGTTTTCTAACTGAGATCAGAACAGTGTTTGCAATTAGCTGGAAGTTACTCACCACTGAAGGTAGTCATTAACTCTATTTGCCCATCCTTGGATCTCAGCACGCAGGTAATGTACTGTTGCTGGGGGGCGTGTCCCTGTTGCCAGGGGAGGAGTATCTGGTTGCACACAGTGACCAGTCTGCTGCTGTCCAGCTCTTCACTGGTATTGAAGTGTGCTGTCCAGTCTGAGCCTCTCTCATCAGTCCACAGCAGCGCTGGAGGGGGGGTACCAGCCCTCCGACACACACAGCACCCCCCCCCCCCCCCCCCCCCCCCCCCCCCCCTTCAAGCAGGGAGACAGAGGGGGGGGGCTGCCCTGGGCTGGGGGAGTAAAACAATTTGGTCGCATACAGCTGTGTTTCCTATGCAAATTTATTTTCTGTATTTTCCTATATATATATAAGTGCAATATAGGACAAGTACAAGCAGGCAAAGATTTCACGTACGTGTTTGGGGCTGTAGTGAACATAAGAACATACGAGCATCACGAGCGACAGGAGGCCATTCGACCCATCTAAGCTTGCCCTTTTCCAAATAGCTGATTGATCTCAAAACTTTTGTCACGTTGGATCTTGTACAAATACAATTAATCATAAAAGAAGACCACATGAGACTTCCCCTTTTAATAATGAGTAAACCATTTCAATTATTTGTCTGGTTTCTCAGAGTTGAACATATAAAAAAAATTGTCTTCATTATTGCAGCATTTTCTTATTTGTCAAATACATTTTTGTATCTTTGAGAAAATAAAGTTGTATACTCCTGTAGTAAACATTTACTACTAACTTCATCCCTTCAAACTGACCTGTGGGTTGTAGTTGCATGGCTGCCTGCTGGCTCCTGGATTGGGTAAATACAAAGCAGTGTATGTTCCCTGGTCTGTGACTCTGGTGCTGCTGAGCAGCAGTGACACATTGTCTCTGCTCAGCTCTGCTTCAGAGAGCCGGGCCCTGTGCCTGTAGTCTTCATGATGTGTCTCTGTCACCTCCTCTCCCCTCTGGTAACACAGCACAGGGGCCTCACTCTCCTCCCTGCTCCAACTCACCTCCATTTCCACAGCACTGTGCCCCAGGTCAGCACTGTGTCCTCACCCACGAGAGCCAACACCACGTCCGCGGGCATCTCCACTGCAAACACGGCATTTGAAAAATCACAGCACAGGCATGCTGAGAGCTGTAGTTTCTGATTCTACCGGGGAGCGTCCCTATTGAGAAAACAAAAGGAACACTCACCTACAACCTTCAGTTGAATCTCTGCTGCGCACTGCAGCCCTGTTGAAAGCACACAGCAGGAATACGATCCTTCATCAGAGTTCTGGATCTCTCTCAGCTGTGGAGATGCATTCCCAATCTTCAGCTCCTCCTAAGACAGACTGGTGCGCCCCCTGTACTGCTCACTATGTGCTTCAATCACATCTCTATGGATGTAGGAGTGGACTAGACTCTTTGGCTCTCTGTTCCACGTCACCACCATCTCCTCTGCATTGGTACAGAACTGCATCCTCTCCCTCCTGGACAATGAGAGGGGAACCAGGGACTTTAAAGGTAAGGGAAGCTGCAGGAAAAGAGAAAAAATGTTAAAATGTTTCAGACACTCCCCCTAAGTTTCAATCTCCAGTTTTATATATTACACAGCAGTGTTACCAAAACATTATACAATAGTTACAGTATTTTACAAAAACTAAAAAATATTTGTACTTCCAACAGTTTACAGCTAGCTTAAAGTTTTGCATCACTCTACAGAATTAACTTATTTTGCTTCATAAAGTCGAGTGAAACCTGTCGAATAATGTTACGTTTTAACATATTGAATTACATACTGCTTTGTAGTTTTCCATATGCTTAATGTAAGTTACAAAAAATTCAAAATAAAGCTTCTTGAAATCTAATATGAAATACGGCCCCGTATTAAAGCTTTCGATAGACTTTTGCGATATCATTTTGTAGTTTCTTTGATTACATGATGTTAAATTAATAAAAGATCTACATTATGTTCATATAGCTTTCTTTTTTCAAAATATTGTAATTAATATTTCATTCATTGCGCTATCAATTAGTAATCAGGCAAGTTTCAGGGATGAACTGTGTTACTACAGATACAAGTAAGGATATTGAAATAGAGTATCTGTTGTTGAAGACGTTGATCCTTTAATATTGCGTTGCTCACCTGCAAATGTAAATCCAACTAGAACAGTTATTGCAATAAATCTAATAAGAAAATTCATCTTCTTCATTCCTGAAACATTCCAAAAGGTTAGCCTCCAATGACAAAGCAACAGGATTAAGATGTGATATGGCAACCGATTCACAAAGTCTGTTTTAAGTTATAAATCCCACTGTATGTAAGTGTTGAGAAAACTAGCGTTATAAAAATAGGGAATATTTTAGCGGATCTCTTTTTGGAATCTTAAGTGGAGTTAAGTTGGAGTTATTATTTTCTATAAACTGACATGTGCTGTGAGCTCAGCAAATGATAGCCTCTTGGTAATTCCATGAACTTTATTACAAGGTTCTGGAGATCGAGGGCTTTTAGTTCCGGATCTCCCTTACTTTGAAAGTCATTTTCAGGTATCATTTTGGAATGCTGAGTTTCAGTATTTTTAATAACACACATCTCTTTGCTTTGGCGTTCGCTAGCGAGAAGTTTGGAGCTGTGTTGGCTTGTTGTTTATCTTTGTAAACCACACTTAGGGGCATATGAAGGATGTTCTATAAATAAATGGTAAACACACAATAAAGTTAACAAACCAGTATTAAGTAAATTACATCTGTAGAAGAATCAAAATAAGATCTTCAATTCTCAGCAAAGTCTTCTATTTTGAAATATATGAAATATTGAAAATAGCTAAACTGTAGTGCAAATACATGCAGGGTAAAATGAAATAAATAGAATTTAATTACGACAATATGAATATGTAATAGGAAAAATATATTAAAAAAAAATCTTTATCTATCTTTTTTTAACTTTTTAGACAAAGGTGACCTTGTTTTTGATCAACAAATAAAGATTAATTTATTTCACAATCTTTTTCTAATAGATGTTCTGTTTGCCCAGAGATTTTTTCAGAACAAATAAATTGTCAAATTATTAACAATTTAATAATATATACCAAGAGGATCAACTAAAATCCATGGAATGTCTATCCAGTTGGACCTACTGCAGGTTTCAAACAAAATGGTCTCACTTTGATCGTTATTGCTCTCTGGTCTCTACATGGGATTTTTTTACACTTAATACACATGAAAAAACAACAAAAACCAGGGGTCACAAATGGAGGTCAGACAAAGGGGTATTCAAAGAAAAGAAAATAGAAGGCACTTATTTACAGAGAATTTCAACTCCACAATAATTCTGTTGAAGCTGATACCCTGAGATCCTTCAAGAAGCCGCTGATGAGATTCTTGGATCAATAAGCTAGTAACAACCAAACTAGCATTGATGGCCTCCTCTCGTTTGTAAATGTTCTTATGGTCTTAAGTAAAATGGCACAGGCCGGACTTAAATAGAGAAGCGTGGCTGTTGAAAAAGACAAAATATTTACATAAGAAAACTGTTTAATAAATGTATTTGCTTAACCAAACACATAAATAAATAAACAAAATAAAATAATAAATAATAATAATAATAATAAAATAATAATAATGGGAATATACATTGTTAAGTTAACATTTTTAAAACTTTATTGTATTATTCATTTTACACAGTTGGATGTATACGCAGGAGTAAATCAGGACAGTCGGCTTCGAAAATGTCCGTACCAGGTGTCTTGAGTCCAATTAAAAAAAAAACAAAAACAAATGACTGTAAGCTGCTGCTATGTAACACTTGATCCAATTTCAATGATGTCTAGTTGTTTCCCTAGCTGTACAGAATGTCCTGCGTTTGTCGAGATATGAGTTTGTTCACATTGAAAAGGAAGTTTTGTATTTGGATCTAGATCTCAAAAACAATAGAAAGAAAGCAACTCTGGTGTACAGGTAAGTAAGCTGAGTTGAGCAGAGTTGGTGGGTGATGCTGAGATGACAGAAGCACTGTTGAGCCCTCTTGAGCTGTCCTGGGCTAGTCAACGAAACACAGAAGATGGGATGTGCCCACTTGATGATCGAAGAGATTGTCGCAACAATGGCTGTGGTTGGAAACGTCAGACCAAAACAGAAACCAGGAAATAAACAATATAGTGATGGATTTGGGTGGAGCTGAGCGATTGGTTTCGCTCAGCATGAATGAAGAAAACAGTTAATAAAAACACTGGTACGGCACTTTCGCCAAATTAAAGAGACAAACAAAATGGACTAAACAAACACGGTGAGTTGAAATTTTTATTATTATTTTTAAAATATTATTATATAACCTCCGACTCCAATCCCATTCTCCAGTCACCAAGCACACAACCCCGAGTTCTGCTTTTATATAGCTGTACCGAGACTCGATTGCTAATCAATCATTCAATTCTCGGTACAACTGCACGTGAATTAAGAAAGTGCAATTCTCCGTGACATATTATTACATTTTACTTGCACGTTAAGTGATGTGCAATACTCGTGCCTAAATACTAATATACATTTTAAACACTTGTGTTACAAAGACCCATTTATATTCTGTAAACCAACATTAACATATGACTTACAACACAAAATACACACAAAGGCGGTGAAATTTGCCACAAACCTACTTAGCTCAATCCAGACTGTTGTCATGCTGATACGCTGGTTTGTCTGCACTGGGTTGATCCCCTGAGCCAGCATAACAGCAATTTTGTGTGCTGATGCGCTAGGGAGGCCAAATGAGATGGCGATGCAGATGGCTCACATTAGTTTAATGCAAAGATATGTTGGTGCTTATCTTGGAGAGAGACGAGTTCAAATCAGCATGAAGTACAACCTCTACTCTCATGTAATGGAAATCATTCATGCGAGAAGTCTCCACAAACTACTTGGCTGTTGATGCCTCTACTGTACATCACACTCTTGAGATTATTAACTGAAATATCTTTATTATAAATGTAGGGATGTGTCCATATCTGTCAAAGATAAACTTGCTTACATTTTTAACTAAAGAAATAGGTGGGTGAGGTATAGGGAGTTGCTGCTCACCTGTCAATGACTATAGAGCTAACAAGTCCTTTCCGCGCTATAGCATAGACGACAACGAGAAATCACTACCTAGTGGCAGTATATGGGACAGCATGTCATCCTCCCCTGTCATTGGTGATAGGAACCTCCTTCCCAGAGGAGAGCGGCAGGAATCTCAAGATATCTTTACCAGGAGACAAGAGACCTTCCAAAATAACTGAGAGACTCCAATGAGTAGTGGAGACAGGGACAATAAGCAGTCTTCATCTGCCGTTAGCGACAAACACAGCAGACTTCTTTCCCTCAATGCTAGAGATAGCTATTATTCTCCTTCAGGTACTGGAGACTGGTGCGGTCCCTTATTCAACACTGGATGCTCAGGCTACCTCTTCTGTGTTTTAAATGCTCGAGCTCTCCCCCTCTGAGCACTGGACAAAGTTTCTATTTCCTGGGCACTTAACACACTGGCACCTCCGTTCCTTTTTCGGGTGTTGCGACTCGGACTTCCTATTCTTGGATATGGGACAATTAGGCATGACACTATATCTCATGGGCTCTGGAGTAAACAAGGCACTGCTGGAAATGTTGGAGCCCTTCTCATTTCTGCAGGCAGGTAATCAAGCATCATGGCTGCTATCTCCTTGAAGGACTCTATGTTGTGTAGCTTCTACCAAGCTCCCAGCATTTCCCATCGTGAGCACACGACATTTATTAACACTGGGAGATGCCTCCTCATGTCCTCCTTCAGATCCACCAGCCAGTCAGAATCTTCTCCGGTAGCACCAGAGTTGGCGACCATTTTACACAAGGCTCTTTTCTGGGTTCTTCAGTGTGCCTGGTCTTTGCTCATTTGAGCAGCCAACATCTCTCCCTAATATCCGGTGAGGCAAATGGCGACTGAGAATTTGCCGCAATAAGAACAGCTTTCATCAATCAGGTAGGCGTGGCAGACAGCAGATGGCCAAGCCGCAATGCACTCTTCCTCCAGTGCAGGCTGCAATGGCTGAGCACCACCAATACTAAACAGGGCACTTCCTCCAGCAGTGTCTGGAACCCTCACAGTGACCGCAATAGTTTGGAGGCACCAGGGAAAGCGCCATGGCCAGATTTCCAACAGTTCCACCCACGACTATCTGTTGCTTCTTGCGACTGTTACTTCCCATATTAAATAAAAAAAACCTCAGAAAATAAGACATCCGCAGTTCTACTCCTGGTCTGAGCCCTCTGATGCACTTAGTTCCCACTCTGACACCATTTGTGGTATGATGGCTGATGTGGTGATGTGTGCGATGTCACGTTCTTACACTGTTCTCACTGCTTAGGTTCCTCACAGGTCAGGAGGGATATTTGTCACCAAGAATTATTGTATTTCTGACACATATTCAGACTTTATGTGACTGAAAAGACACAAATTATCCCGTTTTCTCATTTGAAATAGGTAAATTTCAAAATATCACTATCCTGTTCAGAAAAGCAAAGTTTCTGGTGAATAATAGCGATATTCTATAATTTTGAGGCATCCAATTAGGAAATAACACTTACTACACTGGAACAAAAATTGTGTTACATAGTGTATTCAGTCATGTGCACTGGACAGTGGATAGTTAAGCCTGAATATGAAAGGGACTATCATTCTATTGATGACTATATAAACGATGATGGGGATTAGTACATCTCACTTCATCATGCATTATACAGTTCAAGGTACTTTTAGCTGTTAAGTGATCTAGCACTTGGACTGTTATGTGATCCAGTTTTATCATATAAATACATGGTAGTCAGTGTTATGCTCTTTCAACAAAATACAAACACTCAATTAGATAATCATGCTATGTTAAGCTTCTTGATAAACTCCCTACCCACTGCAGTCTCTTTTTTCAAATTACAGTAACTTAATATCACCTTATCCTTTAAAAAATTTGACTCTTTTTCAACTAAATATCCCATTGCACTGTATTTCTAAGCTTAAAATTAATTGTTATTTTTTTTTAGATATTTGTTTTGGAAATATGACAGTCATTTATTATATATCTGAACAAACCTTTTAATGTTACTGCAAGTGTAGGCTCAATAAAGATATTTTAACTTAAATGTCCTTCTAATGAAAGGTACATGTGCAAATTTGCCTTCAAAGATCAGTATATTGATGGAGAAACCCTTTTTGGGGCCAGGCTTTTTTTAATGTTTAGTGACAAATGCTGCTGTTTTCTGCCTTTCTTCCTTTTTCACGGAGAAGGAGAAGCTGCTTTTCTGTATAGATGAGGAGTCGCTTGACCTAAATAAAAAAGTCATAAAAAAAAAAAAAAAAAAAAAAAAAATCTACATATTATTCTATTTCCAAATAGATTTAGATACTCAATGTGAAACAATGCAAAATTATTAAACAAAGCTCACTGGTGGATTATAAAAGGATTTTGACCAGAAGACTCCAACTACACCTTATTGTAAAATGTCTTAAGTTCACACCCCTAACTTTTGTATTTAATTACCTGGATATTATTTAAGTAGTTTGTGCTATAGGATGAGGGGAAATATAGGAGGGGAACAGATTTTATATTTACCAATACTACCTTTATTAACTGAAAATAGAAATGAGAGCCTTATTTAGTGTATATACTGAAACCAGGCTGTAAAAACAAGGCCAAATGGCCTTCATCATGGAGTTTCCTGTTCCATCCCTACAATTTCTATCAACCCTGGGATATTTTGGTGACTAATCCCGGGAAAATTTAAACTACAAAAATATTGTTGACCCAATTCTGAAGTTTATTTTAATATAAATTCTATAGTTTTGTGTAAAATATCAGTTTTTGCTTTTATTGTATTGGTTGATGTTATTACAGTGTCTATTAAATTTTGGTTATAGGCACAAATAAAAATCAATTTAGATATGAAACTCCTTATTACAAATTGGCGAACACGCACAATAATACTGGTCTAAATTCATATTTTGTACTAAAGCAATAGCCACAGATTACAAGGAGACATTAGTAAAAAAAGTTATAAGATGTATTAGACCAATAATAAAACAACACATAAGCTTTCAAGACCCTACTGTTACTCATAGGAGTCTGAAAAATTTATTCATGAAGTAGTGTGTTCCTTTGAGAACAATCAGTAGTCATTTAAGTTCCCTATAATAATAATATTTATTTTTATATAGCAGCTTTCATAGTGGTCCACCATCACAAAGTGCTTTACAAGATATGAACGGTGTAAGTGGGAATATAAGTTTTTCTATAAAAGGGTACTGTGATCAAGCCCTTGACAGGGTTTCTAAAATAAACCCCTCGGGATCAATCCGATAACCTCTTGGGATTTTAACCCTTTAAAATGTTTCAGTATAGATCTTTTTGGGGTTCCAAATATGAAGCTCTCCAAAGAACATTAAAAGGTTCTATATAGAGTAATTTGTAAATATAGAGTATCTTACAATGCCCACCTGAAATGTTACAATTTATAATGCTTTTTGGTCATGTTTTCTCCCTGCTTTATCCCCTCTATTAGCTTGTCTGAGGGGCAGCACACTCTCAGTGTGGTTTGCCGCTGTAGTTTGCACAGCATTCTATATCGGTTCACCTCAATAAACTTAATCAGAACACGTTCTCAAATCTGCATGCTCGCGCCAAAAACAATAACTTTCTTTTTAAATACAGGTTTTAATTTGAGGCGGTCTTAGATTTAGCTTATTTGTAAGGTACATTTATCTTAATATTGATGTATTTGTAGATTGATTCTAGTGTATAGTTCTGTGTTACATACATACATATGTACATACTTTTTTACACTAATATTGAAAAACTTTTACCATTAAAAAAAAAAATATATATATATATATATATATATGGTAAATATTAAGGTAAATCTACCATATAAATATGGTATTTTATTTTACAGTGTAGTAAAACTATAGGCAATACAAAAAAGAAAATGTATTGCATTAAAGCAATGGTTTTGACAATATGTTTGATCAATGTTATAAAATGTTCTTCTCAAATGTTCTTTCCATCATTTATTTTAGGGAGCTGTAGCTATAACACATCTATACATGTGGTATTAAAATGTGCTGATGCTTAATAATAGCTTATATAAAAACACAAACATTTTAATACACTAGTGTAATGCTCAAAGACAGCTTTTTTATGTCAATTATATTTGATTATAAAATATTTATAAATGGTTCTTTGTATTATGACCATACAAAACTAGAATATAGCTGTTTTATTTTATAGAGGTTTTATTTCAAGGCAATGTTTTTTCCCTTTAAGATTTTAAAAAGTCCCAGTAATAATGTTCTCAATTTTTAGTCTGACTAGTTTATTCAAAATTTAAAGAAAGGTTTTAGCTGTATGTTTTAATCAATGTCTTTATATGATATAGAAATCTTGTCATGGGTTTGTGTAGATATCCTGTGTACTTTATTTGAGGGATCTAAAATAAACCCTTCGGGATCAATCCAATGAACCCCTTGGGGTTCTTGCAAATTAACCCTTTAAAATGTTTCTATATAGAGCTTTTTGGGGTTCCAAATGTGAAGCTCTCCAAAGAACATGAAAAGTTTCTATATAGAGTAATATGTAAATATAGAGTATCTTACAGTGCCCACCTGAAATGTTACAATTTACAATGCTTTTTTTGGTCATGTTTTCTCCCTGCTTTATCCCCTCTATTAGCTTGTCTGAACAGCAGCACACCCTGAGTGTGGTTTGCTGCTGTAGTTTGCATAGCATTCTATATCGGTTCACGTCAAAAAACTTAATCAGAACACGTTCTCAAATCTGCATGCTCGCGGCAAAAAAATTATTTTCTTTGAAAATACAAGTTTTATGTAGAGGCGTTCTTAAATTTTGATAAGAGCTAAGTCAAGCAATAAGAAATACTTTTCACAAAGTACAAATCTCAATGTTAAATGTGACTAGCTTTGACTGTAAAAAAAATAGTGTATTTTTAAGGTATATTTACCTTAATATTAAAGTATTTGCCGATTGATTCTATTGTAGAGTTCTGTGTTATTAAAGTTACATAATTTTTTATACTAATATTGAACAACTTTTACCATAAAAAATATATATAACTTCTACCCAGAAACAAAAATTGTAAACAAAAATAGTGTAATCAGCATTTTGATTCTCTTTTCCCACACGGTGAACCACTTGCTACTTGAAGGGTTGCAACACGAAATACCACCGAGTTAACCAGGCATTACTGTTCTTCATTGTGATTAAACACTTGAATGGGGCGTGGTCTGTAAAAAGATCAAATGAATGCCTCCGTTGGTAATATTTTAAAAGCCAAACAATGCTTTTTGACCTCGAAGTACTTGTGCTCCTAGTATCAAGTATTCTATCATCTACTTTTGGGACAAGACAACACCTACATCTGATGAAAAAGACGGAACTTGTCAGACTGACGCATAGATCTTGTCCTATTCACGTAACATCTCAATGCCCGCACTGGGCAGATAAAATTCAATCTCTCATCATAATCTGAAGAAATTAGGGGTGGATGGAAGGACTCGAGTTCCACAGATTGACCCTTCTGCCATCTGCACAAATACACATGCAGTAACTGTGCACTGACAGGACATGCAGATAACTGAACTGCTTAGTGGATGTGATAGCCACGAGGAAGGCTGTCTTCATAGACTGGTACTCTATTGAAATCACCGCTCCGGGAATGTGTGTCATCTGTAGGGAAAGCAGGTTCCTCTGAGCCGACATCAAAAACCTAAACTCGCCCTCAGTCCATCCGAACCTATTTCCCTTAGCTGAGTCTGAAAAGACACATAGATGCTATAGGCCACCTCTATCTCTCGAGTGCCATCATGGCATGTTGGACATCAAAGATCCACGAACAGAGGGTTTGCCTATCTTTTCCTTGCAGGCTGTACAGTGGTGGAACCCTGACTTGCCTAAAAGCAGTTGCGGAAGCACTGATTATATAGTGCGGCACTTTGTGTCCTTGCATATGTGCACTACGCACTATGCGCACCCAGTACCATGTGCACTGCATGTACTGTACTGCACAGTATGCCCGTACACTAGTGTAGTCGTGTGCAACTAGAATTGTTAGTACCGTAAAGCACTATGTGCACCATATATACTGTGCGCACTGAGTATCGTGTGGTTCTGTTTCTGTATGCTGACGCTGTACCGCTGTATACATTGAGGTTCCAGAGCACCGGGGGCAGCTATGCAACGGGTTGATGACAAATCATGGTAGAACAAAAACGTAAGAACACTCTATTGTTCAAAAGAGCCCGGTGATGGAATACACGGCAGAATGGCCGAGTAACAACTGCTCTGCAGCTATCCACAGCACGAGAATGACAGCGAGGATGCGTCAAGGCCTAGCCCAGTGGAAGAACTGTATTCTCCTATGAAAGAAATAGACACTCAATCACAGGGTGGCTGAAAAGGCAATCGAGAACACACGATAGACAATTAAAAGCAGAGCACTACAACGCAAGCAAGAAGGCTGCTGAAAGACAGAAGAGACTTGAAATAGAGTCAGTAATTCCAGGAAAGCCGTAAGCTAGCTTTCAGCATGAACACTAGAGGACAAGTTAGATATCGAGGTCTTATCATAACGTCTTGAGAAAGAAAAGCTGAAATGGCTTCCTCAGGATGAAGGTTTAATCTCTCTGTGGGCGGGACAGAGTGCCTATCAGCAGCTCTGGTGTAGAAAGCTCAACAATTACAGGACCTACCCAATGGACAGGCATATCCCATAGGTAATGTCATTGCTTGTCGTTTTAATATTGAAAGGGAATTTAAAGCAATGTCAAGAACTTGAAATAGGGTCAAATTGAAAGCCGAAAAAGTACAGCACAACCCTACACATCTATAGTACTGTTTTACAGCATGTATTCATAATGGTACCTGGGCATCAGCAATATTAATAGTTTCTTCCCCAAGTGAATCCCTTCATGTTTTCTCGCTATGTTTAATTTCTTCTGTTTTCCACCTACTGTGGAAAACATATCCAGCATTTCCCATGATATCAATAATATGATGTTGTTAAAGAAATAGTATCTACATAGCAAATGACGCCCGATTGCAGACATCCACTATTCTAAACCCCATGCTTCCTCTGCACAGGAACAGAAAGAGGCTCACAAGCTTTCCCTCTGAAGCTTCATGTGAACTAAACGGACAGACATACACAGAGGCTTGCAGCAGCAGGGGGCTGTGATATAGCTTATAAGGAACTCAGAAAAAACAGGCTAAAGTTTTGACTGGTGCTTTGTGTAAATTTACTATCATATAAAAAAAAAAACATTTAGGTTTTTATGTTTGATTTATTTTTTTATTGTAAGGTACCTATATTTCTTTTGTCTTATATATTTATAATTACCTAAATTCACCTTTAGTTATCACGTTCAGGGGCAAGGTATACAATTATGGATATTGAATCATATGGGGAACTGTCTGAATCAATTCCTGGCCCCACTGCAAAAAACATATAAACATATAAAACAATTCTATGAATAATTTAGTATCTGCTGTGTATACAATCCGTCTACAACTTTTGAAAACCATTGATAAATCGTGTTTTTCAATCTTTTTTTTTTTTACTGTATAAGGAATTAGAAAACATGCCAAAACGAAAGTGATAGTCAAAAGTTTAAGAAGAAAACACAACTGATTATTTATTTCTTGCTTTACAAGTACAAATATGCATTTAAAAGCAGAAAATACCGATATGGGAGAACGTATGGTACAGTTCTATATATGAAGTCATCATAAAACAGCTCTGTGAGAGCAGAACTGTGTTATTTTACACTACAATATACTTTTTGTTGTTATTGTTGTTAAAGAAAAGTTCTGCTTTATTGATCCTTCTTACACCATTAATAAGATGTATGACTCTATAATAAAATATATTAGAACGTGGTGTCACAGAATCCATTGCAGCGTTTCGTCGCGGCATTAAGCAGGGCATTCAAATTTGATAGGGCCTTGGGAAATAATTATAACATTGCGTTTCTGCAGGGAGAGGTCCCACGTTCACTGGACAGCCACGTTACTTTTGTTCTATAAAATCGATGTTTCTGCCTTGTACTGTCAATCTGAAACGACTCTGAAGAAGGAGGGTAAGAAGGTATTTTTTTTTTTTTTTTTTTTTTTTTTTACAAATATTGTGTTTGCAAAACTTTGATGCACCACCTTTGTTTATGTACGATGTAAGCCGCTTATTTAGCTCGATGCGTTCTGCACTAGCCCCCGGGGAAGGACTACATTATAGACACGTTAGAGAACCTGCCCCGGGAGGAGGCTTCAGAAGGGGTCGAAAAAAATTTTTCCCGATGATCTCACACTTCCTGGTCTTGTAACTGGCCAGTCTAGCAAGAGCCAGGATCAGATTCACCAGGACGTCTCTCGTCTTTCTGGAGCCACGAACAAGGATGTGTCTTAGTCCTATTTAAAGTCCAGTGATGGAGCTCCACCAGCTGCAATAAACTTATTCCATAGTCCAAAAAAAAAAAAAAAAATCACTCGCAAAAATGCCTGCACCCACAGGCACCAAATACTGAATAGCCTACCAACCTTTCTCACTGTTATCACAGATTCATGGTATCTGTGAAATTTGTTGTATGATAACCGTAGAGAATAAATGTTGTCTTTCTCCAGTCAAATCGTAGGGTTCCTAAATAAAGTCTTGAGTCAACCCGAACCTATTTTTTTTGTCCGTTCCATCTTTTTTTTCAGCAGCTGCATCTACCCCAGATATGAGCGATTTGGTCGTATTGTTTTCCGTCAGGAGTTTGAGGCTAATTTATTTGGGATTGTAATTGGAAAGTCTACCACTTAGTATAATAGGGAATTAATAATAGTATATACTGCAGCATACTGATTTGCATTTCGCAGAATGAGGCAACAAACAATTGAGTAAAAACATGGTCACAATTTTAGTGTCTCATTTTGCAAGTGTTGTCTATTGATTTGGCAATTTTAGTGTGTCAGCTAGTTATATTTTAAGAAGAAGAATGTTATAGCAACCAGCATGCTCTCATAGTGGAACCCAGCAATAGGATTTGGTGACCATTTTTTTAGGTCTAAGAGCCATTTACACCTAAGGCAAAGTTTGTCTGGAGCCCTTTTATAACCACTGACGACAAGCTCCAGGGTCTGCAGCTTCAACTGCATACAGTCCTGTGATTTCTTAACTGCACTCACTCAAAACCCTACTCTAGGGTATTACTGCAGCAATGCATTAGATTTAATTCCTCCATCAGATGCAAGGTATGCCTGTAATTCAGTCACTGTGTAATATCTCCCTGCAGAAACATCAGAGATGTCATGAGAGAAGATTGTACCAGGTGAGAGTGCTAAAGAGGCTGAACTCCAAAACCAAATCACTCACTTTGCTAAGGACTCCAGAAGAGTAGTGCCGAGATCAGAAAGAACTCTGGCCGCGACACCCATCATCCCAAATCCTCAAGACCAGGATAAACCTCATGGTCCAACAGACCTGTTAACCTCTACTACTCAAGGGATCCAGAAATGTCTGTTTCAAGATTTCTCTGTACAAGAATGATTTATTTACAACTCGTCTTCAGAATATTTGTCTCTCATTTTACTTTCTGTTACATCAGCTCTCTTTTCCGTTCCAGAACTTCCTCTTGGAGAGATAAATATATGTTTAGTGGGAAGTGACACTGTTTCTCTAAGCTGTGGCAACCTGAAAAACAGCTTTAACATTACCTACTTTAGTTCTGATAGCAGTCACCAAGACAATCACTGCACGCTCCAATTCAACAGTCATCGCTAAGCTGAGACCTGGGACAGAGTATACCTTCAAATTCACCACAGTGCTGGAGAATGGGACCCAGAGCATGCTTACTTCTACATCTGTCTATTCAAGCAAGGATCAGTTCCTTACAACTAAGAGTATTAGCTTCCTATATCACCTCTGCTTTCAATTTTTGTATTGCATACATTTGCGGTCATACATAAAACCGATGTGATGGAGAAAAATGGTTCCGGGTAGGTGTTATTTAATTCATGCCCCATGGGTCTGATGTTTGACATAGAAGGTAAAAGTATCATTTTAAAGAACTATTCAACGGTAGAGCTGACATACTCACTAGCGTCAGTAGGGATTGTAAATCGATATATTCTACGAAATATGGACTCAGTAGAGAATAGAGAATTGCTGCAAAAAACCCAGCAGGTGCTATTAATCAGCAGAAAGAGAAACAATTGCATCTAGATTTATTTTTACTTTTTAAAGATATTAATTCACGGACAGATATAACTCTTATGAGGGGTTGTTGCTTTGTAGGTGAGTTTAATTTAAACCTCAAGTAATATGCTTGTCCACCTGCCGGAAGGCTGAAAACTAAAAGACAGCAGATTAACACTTAACAGTAATGAATGAATAGCATTTTTGCTGAAATAAATGACTCGCATTACTGACTGTCAAAATTAAATCACCTGCAGTCAGTAAATCTTGATGTACACCCAATCAGAATAAATGTTTTTCATTTGCCAATGCCTAATATTAAGAGTATTGGTGCCTTGCTCGTGTTCAAATGTAATCATTAGTGATGCATATACATGTAAACATTCTACTGATCCAAATTATTTATTACTTAAGCTATGTAGACACCTGTTACTGATTCCCTTTCAGAACAATATCTAGATGAGCTGTGCAAGCTGGGACTGGAGAACTGCTTCCCAGGCAGGATTACGGTCTGAGATCGGATCAGAGAGTATTACTGATGAACACATTCAGGAACTAAAGAAACTTCCCTGGTGCTTTCTGAAAAGAATAACGATGGTAAAAGTGACAGCTCGGAGTACCAAGTGCAGTGCTGCTGAGACAGAACAGACTCGGCATTACAACATCCTGATATTGTTCTTGAACTTATCGGTAGTAATGATGATCAAGAGAGTAATACAATCAATCCACTTGATTTAGTAACATCACTCTTTCTGTGCTCAGATAGCTTCCTGCAGCAGGAAATGCTATTAAAATTGTCGATATGCCAGTTTGTGTACCTCTCTTGCTCCCCGACTACAGCAGCAGCCAGTATAGAAGTTGAAGCATTGTGAAGAAGTTTAGACCCTGTTCATTAGCGGATACAAAAGGGTTTGAAAAGACATTATAGTCAGCACTATCATGCCAATGATCTCTTTTATCAGGCTGGGTGACTGCAGGTTATCAAAGTCTCAGATTCTGAATCAGGTTCTCAGCAACCTCCAGCAGTACGATGATGTCTTTATCCATCGTGATGTGGAATGTGTGACGTTCCACGGAGAATTGCAAACGGTGTAGTGGAAATAGGTTGGTAACGTCTTTGTGAAATGAACAACTTGGACATTTTTTCAGAACCTGTCGCTGTTGCCAACCTTCGTGGAGATCTTCTTTCCTTTCAGAAACAGTTTTCCATTTTATGTTAAACATACTCGGCAGTCTTCATATTTTTGGACATTATTGCAGCAGCGAATACAATCTCTTGTCCTCTGCAGCAAATATTAAAGCCCAATTGTTTTTGGTTACACACTTTCCAAAGAATACACAGAAAAACAATAAACTGTATGAAACACTTTGCATAATAAATAAAATTAAGTGGAAATCAGATTCTATTTAAAAATAACAGCAGACCAATGATGCAGACTTCGTGTCACAAATGCACTAACTATGAATAATATCATGGAAAATTCTCATCAAAAAATGACCTTTGAAGGCATTTTCTGCTGAAGTACATGAATTGGGGAGCACTGTAGTTGAAGACAGCACTGAATGTCAGAACGCTATGAGAAGTGCTGCAGAAATCACATCTAGACTCAACGATTGGTGCGATACAAAGTATATCAGTTGCCATTGCAAGGGAAGCTTTGGAAGGAGCTGGCTAAAATAGAAAAGGAGCAGTGTAGACCAGCCTATTGAAAAGTATAAGAATAAACTCCAAAAAGAAATACAGAATCTGAGACAACAACAAATTAGTTTTTTAGGATGAACTTGGATTTTAGCACGAAAAAATCTTTCTGGTCTTCATGAAGAATACAAAGGAAAGATTGACAAGTTGTCAGAGAGGAAAGACATAATTGCAGCCCTGCATAGACAAATATAAAACAGCTCCTTAGGAATTGAACATTTCATGAATGAAATGCGGCAGATTTATGAAGCTGCATGCTAACATACTGACTATAAGAAATACTGCAAGCAGTTTGAACATCTTCCATGTTTGAATCAGATGTGTTGTTGGATGGCTTCCCCCTTTAACTGGTGAATGGAGATGCATAAATTCCTGTTCCTGTAAGGTGGGTGACCGATTCTGGCAGTGCAGTGCCCTGTTTATAAATATTGTTTTGTGGTGGTTGGCAGGGATGGGGTTAATTTCCTTTCCCTGCCAAAATACATGTGAGAATGTGGTTGGAGCTAATTGAACAATTGATAATTGGGCTCCAGCCATATGCTTAAAAGAGAATAAAACCCTTTGGTGGAGGTGTTTTGGGTGTGAATATTACTGTGGTTTTTCTATTACGAAGTTCATTGAAGGTTCTACCCAGCCTGAACTGTTGATTTTAAACTTTTGTTTTGGTCCGTTTGCTAATTATTTTGTAAGTGTATTGTGTGTGAGATTTGTGTTTTGTTTGACATTTTTTGTAGATTAAAACAGCGCAGCAAGATTTCAGTGCAGTTTATTGTCTCTGATTCTCTGTCCTCCCAGACACCGTACCTCACTGTTGTTCTAATAAAGCTCCATGAGAAATTCTAACATTAGAGCAGGGTGCTGGTTGCTGGAAGTCTAAAGCACTGAGACGACTACCCTCCTCAAAACAATGTTTGGTGGTCAGTTTGCAGTTAGTAATGGTAGATACACGAGAGGAGCCTTCATGCTGTTAATGGCACAACTAGAAGAAAGATATGAACATAAAAGAGCTTACAACACTGTTCATTGGATTGAGTGATGACACCATAATAAACATTGCAATGGAGAACTTCACAGAGATGAAGGATATCGTTTAAGATCTTGGTGCATGCCTTAGAATGAAGGAAGAGGGAAAGAAACCAAACTGTCACTTTGTGCACCAGAATGTGGGGGACGTGTCTGCTCATGACAAAAACATGCGGGACAGGAAAATGCTTTTAGAACAGCTGAATGAGATGACACAGGCAGCTACCAGAATGGAGAAAGGACCCAACAGAAAATTCACTGATATAACGGAGCATGACGCAAAGAACAATAACTGGTACATCCCGGACTAGTGGCATTGTAACCCTCCAATGGCACCAGTGAACCTCGGCTACAGTGAGACTGTGTATGAGTTCAAGAAGAGATTGATTGAGCTGTTAAAAAGCTGCAATGACCAAAAACCTCCGGCACAAATTACAGAGTTCTTGGAATGGGTGGGAAGTTTGTGGAAAGCAGTTAAATATGAGAATTTCATCTTCAGCTTCAGAAATAGTCTAGTGACTGAGGCTTACAGTAATCTCTGTGTTGAGGAATGGGACTTCCGGAAGGACATGTATACCTGGCTAACAAATGCTGAGACAAGGATTTCTAACCTTTGCAGCTCAAACTACGACGACTTTATGGGCAGTTTAACAGCTGAGGCATCTTCCGAATTGGCAAAGCAAGAAAACAAAATTCAGGAGAAACTGGCTAATTATTACAAGAAAAAGAATGGAAATGTTCATCTAGTGGAAAAGCACAGAGAAGGCTTTGTGAACAGCATTAAAAGTCTTAGGAGAGAAATTGAAAACTCTGTGAAAAACAAATGCGGACCGACATTGCTATACACAAAGAGAAGTTCATGAGTGTAAGAAAAGAAAAAGCCCTTTATCTGACGAGCAGCTGGAGAAAGAATTTGAAACAATGTGGAATCCGACAGTCTCTAGACTGAAGTTACAAGGTTTAAGACATGAGATATTGTATCAGACTACCGACCAAATTGAAGAGAAATTTAGAAAGGCACGGCAGTCAAGTTAAGAAGTGACGTGAAAAAGTTGACCGATTGTGAACAAACACGCTTTATTACAACTGAGAATTTCTGTCACAGCCAGAAAGTAAACGAGAAGCCATGTTTTTGGTCTATGTGGGGAATAGGTTGAAGATGTTGTCAGAGAAACCTGAAAGACAAAAAGCAGAAAAAAAATCAACTGAGATGGCAAATGAAATAATACAAATATGTTAGATGTTTTTATTCAGGGAAACATCAGGTAAAGCAAATTATCATGATAACTACAAAAGGGAATTACTGCAAATTATAGACAAAGAGCTGGAAAATGTAGAGACTCTGAAGACCAACAGCCAATTTGCACTCGATCTGAAGTTCCACAACTGTGGCTACGCTGCCAGGGAATATCAGAAGATGCATGAGGACTTCAATGAAAAAAAATCACCCGAAGATAGCGCTGGAAAAATGTCACGTCAGTACTATTCAAACTTCATTGATATATACCATGAGAAGGATCAGTGCAAAAAAGAACTGATGAATTCACTGAGCGCTGCCTCAATCCTGCAGTGAGGGAGTACGTCAAAGCCCTTGGGAAGACACTGTAGATGAAATACACATTGTGATATACAGCTCCCGGTCGATTATCCAGTTCTCCATATTAAAGCAACTTCTGGAAGATGATAATTTCAAAATCTATGTGACGTACATTAGGAACAATAAAAATTTTGTAAAGGTCTGGATATTTGATCAGATTGTTGAGAGTCTTTCAAAAGATAGTTGATTGGGGATTTAGAAGCCAAACCTTGAAACAATAAGAACAAAAATTCAAGTAGCTATTGAAAATGTCCTGAAACGGTTGAGCACGAGACCACGTAAAAGTTTATCCTGAGGATATGAAGCAACCTGGAAAAGGACTTTTTAGCAGGGGTAAGGTAGGAGCAGTGCTGTTTCTAAAGTATACAAACAATAAGAACTTTGCTCAATATCTCCAGGTTCTTTTAAAAGAACTGACGGTTACTATAAGGGCTGCATTAGGTTCTCAAGATTGTGATGTTGAGAAGAAACTTATCAATCTGTCATTCAAGCCGCAAGGACGAGCTGTTCAAGAGGATTCAAGAGCTGTTCATGTGGAAAGCAGTGTCCGTTTTGCAAGGTCCCCTGTGAGGCAGGAGGGAAAGACCACAAAGCGCACCACGCATCAGTGCATCGACCACAAGGGCTGGTGGAATTAAACAGGGTTCTGGCAAACTATCTGAATTAATGTGTACAACTCTTGTATTCAGTAATCAGAGATTTCAAAATAGTGACACAGCTGGAGAGTGGCATCCCTATAAAGACTATCAGAGATTCTACCCTGACTTCAACATTCCCCCCGATCCCAGTATTGAAGCCTCTGACTACTGGAAGTACGTGCTGACTACATTTAATGAAGAATTTGCAGTGGAGTATAATGCAAAGCCTGCTGCTATCCCTGTGGAATGGAAACACATAACAAAGGACTGAGCACTGAAGAGTGTAAAGAGTTGTTTAATATGCAGTAAATAAGCAGCAGCTTTGATCTACAGTGTAAAAGCATTCTAGTAAAATAACACCCTGGTAAAGTCTGCTGATGTCCCAAAAGAATGGAGAAGCATAAAAAAGAAATGGTAATGAAAAGTGTAAGTTGTTCAATGTTAAGACATAAGACAAACAATGCTAATGTCATTGTAAAAATGGAGCATCTTTTGAAGTGGCACAAAAATGCCTTCTATACCTTTTTCATAGAAATAAATACATCTATTTAATGAACGGAAAAAAAAAAAGGTTAAATATGTTTTTTGGTTCATGTCTTTGAATGCACTCTTGGATATATATGCAAATCTATTCCTCAAAACAGAGTTCAATTTATCTCAATTTATGTCTGTAAAATCATTTTTCAAGAGTAAATCTGTTTTATCAGCAATACTAGACATGTTGTGCTTTTGGCAATTCATGATTGTGTGATTGGTAAACTTTAATATTTTAGAACATACTTTTATACAGAAGAAAATGTATAAAATGAAATGTATAAAATGAAAGTTTAATGCAGTGTTTTTTGTTTCTCTCTCCTGTTTTCCTAATAGATTAACAATGTACTTGCTCAGCCTTGGTATGCATGAGATTTAATGAACAGCTGATGCTTGTAAGGGTGTTTTCTAGTAAAATTAATCATTACTTAATTCTTTTTTTGTGTTTCTATTATGCTAACGCTCGATTTCCAATTTTACAACATCGTACAATAGATATCATTCATACTCCTTCCTGAACACATCTGCAGCCAGAACAGGGGAATGCTAGCTAGCCAAGGCAACATCAACCACTGAGAACCAGGATCTTGAAAGCTTACTACTGCAGACCCTCAATTAACATCAGGCGCTCACCTTGTGTGCGGTATGTACCTTGTCTGCAATCTGGCTGGTTCAGAGTGATCAAAGAAGTGTTACACAGTACCTGCTTCTCCATGTGGTCTGAGTGCATTCAAGGCTGTTGGGCTTTATTAGAATGTGCACCCCTCCCTGCTCACGTGTTTACTCTGTCAGCAGATTGTTTGACCTGATTGTAAGTTCCAGGCTGAGAAGATCAACACTTGAAACCTTTGTATTATTATTATTAATACAGCATACAAAAAAGAATATTAGATAGGTTTTGAAAATACCAACAAATAAGCTTAGAGACATATAGTTTGTTTACAACAATAGAAAAGTACATTTATAATAAAAGAAAAGTTCTGTAAAAGATCAGAAGCAGCAACAAACAGAGGCAAATCTATTTGCCTAACAAAAACAAAAACAGATATTATTGTCACGGTTAATTACATAACACTTTCTTTGCCAAGTGATATATTCTTATATGCATTATCTCCGATTAATTCAAACATACTGGACAAAAAACGTCAATTGGAAAAACTATGTGCATGTGTCTGATACACCTTGATCTGTATAAGATGTATGAGAATTGTGTGCAACTATTCAAAAACTATTATATCAAAGCAGCACATATTATAACAAAGAAAATCACGTTATAGTCATGTTAGCTAACTCGTGTAAGGCCGTGTGTCCTAAGAATATAAAGCAAAGGTGCTTGTGAGCTTAATAGTCTTGGTGTTCTGTATTCTTGGAGATATGTATTCTGATTAATAAAAAATGTTTTATTTTGTACAGTTCTATTTGTCTGGGCTCAATTATTTCCGGACCCAAGTATATCACAAATGCAATTGACTATTCTTTAGATTCGGTAATTCCTGCTTCACTTCCAACTCATTACAGTCCAAACTGTTCTAAGGCTCACCTTATTGGTTAAATATACTCACCTTTTCATTGATAAAAGTCTGAATACGTTCTTTAGCAATTTAAATATTCTGCTGTATGAGCATCTATATAGGAATAATAAAAAAAAAAAGCCTAAGCTAAAATCATGTCTCACTATAAAGTTTCTGTAAAGCTACATTTATAGTCCAAAGATCCCATGTCTGTTTATGGTGGATGTACTACATTATGCATATTTCTCATAAGGTCAGGGGCATTATATCCTTTCTCTTTACAGTTACGCGCTAGAACTTATTTAAAAATGCAACTAAAGTTATTAAAATATGGAAGCACAGGACTGAGGTCTATATTAGAGGGCTAAGTGCCTTTATTTCATAATGTGATCATTCCCAATCACTTATGTTAGAAGAGTCCATTGGAAACAATAACATTTTGCAATTAAGGCACTCAAATCATTTTTTAATTAAGAGCACCAGTCAGCTCAAATGTATATAACGTGAAGGTACATTACCTCTGAGTGAAGCAATTTCATTCTCAAGAAAAGCAATAGATATTGTTATAAGTAAACCATTTTGGGAGCCAGATCTCAGCTAAGCAAAGGTGGCCTCCATTTCAGTGTTTTTCACCGTCTCAAAATAATAAACATATCGTTTATTCATAACTACACATCTTAATATTACTGTTGACATCAATATTTATCTAGCTGCTGCTTTTACCAAGTGTAAAAAACTCTAAACTGCTAATAAGTACGATCTGTAAAATAAAAGTGAAAGTATGTTTACCTAGATGTGTTCCTTTAACTATCTACCATTGATTTTGGAGTTTTCTCTGTCCAAGTTGCTCAATGTCAGCACTAAGTTATTAATTAAGTGTTTTAGGTTGTCCTTAAAATCGAAATCAACAGAACAACAAATTAGAAAAAAATTGAACGATTCAATGCACAAGGTAGCTGCACTTAGTCCAAATCTTTGTTTTCCTGTTATTATGTGCTGAGTCGTGTCACAGAGTGGAGGCTTGACGTGAATCAATGAGTCTTAACTTCAATGCAAAAGAGCCGGGCTTGACTGCATTTGTGGTTTCAGAGCTCTTAACCAGAGGTGATAAATTTGGAAGTGAGGGGTGCTATTATCTTTTACATAACTGTTTAGCTTTTTTGATATACTTGATTTCTGATATATGGGTCTAAAATTAAGACCTGTTCCAATTATTACATCTTATTTTAAAACGCTGTCACCTCAGCACAGCATTTACAGGTTCCTCTCAACCTCTCTTACTCTTTATTCTAGACCAAGCACAGTATATTCAAACTTTTTCATTATTTATCTCTCAAGGATTTCTTACAGTTATTGTATTATTTGCTTATTTGTATTGTTTATACACATGTATATCTATCTTCATATATTAATAGGAGCACAACAGTTCAATAGTCTGCACATCAAGTATGGAAGCGTTACGCTCCCTGCTCAAGAAGTGAGGGCTCGGCGCTCTCTGCCGACTTCATAGCACTACAGGGCATGCTGGACTCATAAGACTGGTGTCGCCCCTGCCAGGACTTTTAAGATTGCTGATACTAGTGCTTAGGTTTGAAATAATGAGTATTGGAGTATTGGAAAATACTTACGATAGTTTCTCATATTAATCAACCCTAAAGTGGAAAAAGCAGAGGATGTCTTAAAACTTACTTTAACTGGATTTTGTATAAACCGTGAAGGCGGCCAGACTTAGTTCAGTCACTGTAACACTATTAACTTCTAATATATTAATGCTAGCCTGTATTTAGATGTAAATAACTGGACCTTCCATTAAGAGTTTAAAAGATTTATCAATGGAGTAAAATAATATCACAATTTCTTGGAGCAAATGTTATACTGAAGTAAGTTAATTAGAATACATCTTATAATACCATTTAACTTAAACTGTTGAAAGAACATAGTAAAAGTTTATTATAACAGAAGTATGGCGTTGACAATATTTTAAACATATTGTTGACACATTTGAGATAATGTTCATTTAATTAAATTAATTTATAAATATAAATGTGTAGCTTATATAAAGGTTTTACTAGAATAATAACCGGAGGTATTTATTTACAGGAAAATTGTAGCCTTTAAAATTGAAATAATTATAAGTTTGTCAGACACACGGTATAATTCTGGATAGACATTAGACCTTCAAAAGATAAGGCTTGGTCTTTGGCCTCTCAAAGCAGGATTCTGTGTTGGCTCTTAAAAGTGAGATTCACTGGTCGTCAGCCGTTTTGATTCCAAGGTCTTTTAAAATTAACACCTCATGGTCTCACAGAACATTAATGAACACTTGGCAGCC
>NC_054567.1:800671-828696 GCF_017654505.1 Polyodon spathula | reverse complement strand
ACACTGTTGCAGTAGCAAAGGTCATTCAAAATGATCTAGACAAGATTCAGAACTGGGCAGACACATGGCAAATTACATTTAATAGAGAAAAGTGTAAGGTACTGCACGCAGGAAATAAAAATGTACATTATAAATATCATATGGGAGATATTGAAATTGGAGAAGGAATCTATGAAAAAGACCTAGGAGTTTTTGTTGACTCAGAAATGTCTTCATCTAGACAATGTGGGGAAGCTATAAAAAAGGCTAACAAGAATTTAGAATTTAAATCAAGGGAAGTGTTAAAACTGTACAATGCATTAGTAAGACCTCTTCTTGAATATTGTGTTCAGTTCTGGTCACCTCGCTATAAAAATATATTGCTGCTCTAGAAAGAGTGCAAAGAAGAGCGACCAGAATTATTCCGGGTTTAAGGCATGTCATATGCAGACAGGCTAAAAGAATTGAATCTGTTCAGTCTTGAACAAAGAAGACTACGTGGCGACCTAATTCAAGCATTCAAAATTATAAAAGGTATTGACAATGTCAACCCAAGGGACTTTTTCAGCCTGAAAAAAAAACAAGAACCAGGGGTCACAAATGGAGGTTAGACAAAGGGGCATTCAGAACAGAAAATAGGAAGCACTTTTTTACACAGAGAATCGTGAGGGTCTGGAACCAACTCCCCAGTAATGTTGTTGAAGCCGACACTCTGGCATCCTTCAAGAAGCTGCTTGATGAGATTCTGGGATCAATAAGCTACTAACAACCAAACGAGCAAGATGGGCTGAATGGCCTTCTCTCATTTGTAAACTTTCTTATGTTGTTATTACTAAGTTTGCATGTGCTCCCCACACACCAATTCCTTACCCATTCAACCATTAATGGACACTCACTAAACATTATGATATTTGCCTTTATACTGTTCTGTTCTTATTTCTCCTTTTCACTTATCATCCATTTGTGTTCTTGAATTAGATCAACAAGATGGCCAGCGGAGGCGCAGGACAATAGTTTGTTTTTTAGTTGTAGGTTTTATAGTGTTTTATGTGTTTTAATAAAAAAAAAATATTGTTCATTCAAGCTGCCTACTGCATTGACTGTTTTATTCTCTATTTTTGCCTAAAACATATGCAGTTCCAAACGGAAGGGTTAGGACCTGTGTGTATAGTATTCCAATATAAGTCTGTGGGGAAAAATAACATTTAAAAAATTAATTATAAATGGGCTAACTGCACCCATCTGGGGAATCTGGGGGCTCTGGGTCATCCACGTTGGTCAGTCCCTGAAACACAATCCCCTAACGCCACGTGCACGGTCAGAATCAATGAGATTCTTGCCCTTTCTCTTGTTATGTACTCTGTTTGTGCAGACCGGGTACTGTCAAAGCAGGTATAGATCTTAAAAAAAAATATTTAAATATATATACATGCGTAAATAAAAAAATAAAAAAAAAAAAATATTCAAATACATATACACGAGTAAATATTCAAACATATACACAAGTAAATATTCAAATACATATACACGAGTAAATATTCAAATACATATACACAAGTAAATATTCAAATACATATACACGAGTAAATATTCAAATACATATACACGAGTAAATATTCATGGTTCATGGACATGGCAGAATATTATGACTGAATATTATGAAAGTTGTAAACACTTTTATAATGCATATTCTTACTTTGTCCTGGTTTGGGTGAGTATTCGTTTTCTATCCTCCTCCCCGAGTCTATGAATATTTCGGATGTGCTTTGATAAATATAGCACGCTTTCCTTTCCACAGAGGGCACTCCTTTGCCCGTCCTGCCTAAAAGTAATGTAAAATTGGCAAAAGGAGGAGAGTTAAAATGATTGTCTTTTGACTTTTTTTTTCCCACCCTGTAGCTCAAAGGCTATCACAGATCTAACCTCACATGCCATCATGGTGAAATTTGAAAATTTGATGAAAATGTAGCATTTGAAGAAGGGTGGCTCACGGTGAAAGAGGGGCCCCAGACGGCACTAAGAAGTTCAACCAGGGTTCTAGGCCCCAGGGTCATGGAGATATCATCGAGAAGGGTCGTTTTTGGGCATTTTTGACAGTGATAATGTGCTAGCACCAGGGGTTACTGAAATATTAATTTAAATACGATTCCCATTGAAATGAAAAAGAAAGCCTCTCACAATAACACGTTTATTTAGTGCTGGTGTCGAATTAAAACTCGGGCACTGTCTTGTTTTGTAAATCAGACTCTTAGCTATGTAACCATGGCCTAGTTGAAACGAAAGCAGCAGGCATGTGGAAGAATGTGGAACAATCTTTTTTTTCTTATAAATCAGTCTTTACAGGAATCATCACACAAACACTGCAGTATATTAGAGACTAATTGTCTGATACTACAACTCTTTAAATTAAGTTTCTACATGGTTGCACGGCTGAGAAACACTTAAAAAAGGGCTTTTTGAAGTAGATTGTAATATAACGGTTTGCGTCCGTCTAAGGCAAGCTGCTGCATGGGAAGCAAAAGGCCCAGGAACTTGTGCTTCTAGATTCTTTATCTATATGTCTGACAGGCAATGTGTAGCAAATTTCACCTTCCTAGCACATTCACAGCTTGTTTGACACCCTCTACTACCCTCAGTTTAGTATACTACAGTAAACCCAATTGCACTCTTTTTTTATAAATTAAAGCAGTCTTTGCAGGAATCATACCACAAACGCTGGAATCAGTTACATACTGTCACTTTGACACCACAGTCATTTAAATGGAATTCTGGGTGCTGCATTGCTGACCATATATTATACAATTTAACACTTTCCAAAACAGTACTAAGTACTAAAATGAACTGTGTAAAACATGGAATAGATGTGTGTGGGTATCTGCTAACAAGAAAAAAGACAAAGGTTATATCTGATACACCAAACAGGTGAACAACATTTATTAAACATTGAAATTCTAATGAAAAATTAACTATTTACATAAATTACTTTTTTAAACAACAACAATAAACAAAATCAACACCCGCAAAATACGCCCCTCCATTTCTCCTTTTGTATTAAACTCCTGGTCTACTCTCTCATCTTCACCTGTCTTGACTGTTGCAACTTCCTTTTCCCTTCTTGCTCCCCTTCATTGGAATAGACTCCCAATTAACAAAAAAATATATATAAATCTATATATACATACAACTATTATTTCTTAGCTATTGCTTCTCTTACTTTGCATCTTATGTTTTCAATTGCGAGGTCCATTTGTTTGCAGGTCTTTAAGAACTTCGGATGTGCTTTAAGGACTTTGAAGATCTGCCAAGACAAAAAATCCCATATTAGGTGGTGCTATGAGTTACGTACTATACGGACATGTTTAGTGGGGTTTTAAAGCACTGGAGTGTAATGTCTTTTTATACCCTGTGTGCAGTAGGTGTTGGGCAAAAGAGGAGTGAAAACCACCATAAGCAGAAATGGCAATGCAACTTACTATTGTATTTCCAGTGTAGCCTCTGCTAATTTCTTTGTGAAATACACTTCTCAGCTGATGTACAAACTGTGGTGTGTATGCAATGGGCCTCCTTTTCCTCTATGAAAATAAAGTGCAGAGACAACATTAGTTATACTTGGTAAAATGCACAGTGTTTTTGTTAGGTCACCCACTGAAAAAAAAAATACTTACTGCCTTTCCTGTTTTTTTTCCGCCTCATGGGCAGAGGGCTTAGCAAAAAAAAGACAAAGAAAGAAATCCAGGGTGCCGTTAAATAGAGCAACTGATTAGTATCACCTGTTTGCAGTTTGGCTCTGATTACAACTGGAGACAGGTGTGGCTGTTCTGCTGCAGTCTAGAAGTTTCCACTGAGCTGTCCGTGGTCCTGCCTCTGTGGACTACTTCACATTGCTGTCCGTGGCCCTGGCAGCCAAAAAACAAAGAAACCTCGCAGGCACACAACATCCATCCGTAACACAACCCCTGAAACCGCTACTATATATATATATATATATATCTATATCTATATATATATATATATATATATATATATATATATATATATATATATATATATATATTTTGTGTGTGTGTGTGTGTGTGTGTGTGTGTACTTGTTTTTGTTAAAAGTGGGGACAATTTTATGACTGCACACCAACAACGTGGGGACCACTGACAAAGTGGGGACAAAAATCAATGTCCCCACTTTTCTGCCTATTGCAATGAGTAGAGCAAGTCTCAAAAATATGTCTGGCATCAAAATCTTTACTGGCCCCAGTCTTCACTTTTTGTGGATGAAAGTGTGTGTGTGTGGGGGGGGGGGGGGGAGCTCAGGGGAAGTGTGTAAAAATTTGCCGCCAGTGGAACTTTAGTTCTGACACACACTTCGGTCACGTGATGAGAAAACCAAGTGGGGGATCGACAATTGCTTTACGAATTCTAAATATACTGGTATTTACTTTTTCAAAATATTTTTTATGATAAAGTAATTTACATTAATCAAATTATATAGTGTATATGTCATATGTTTAATTGTCAATGTGAAAGAAACAGATAACAGAATATATTTGTGCTGCCTTTGGCTTTATCAGCAAGTGTTGACGTCCTACGTTTTTTTGCTATGAAAACGGGAATGGTCAATACTCGTTCAGTGTAACTAATATTTGTTGTTAAAATAAATATTGTTATGGTAGCTATACATCCAGAAATATCTATTTAAGTCTAAAATATTTAACTATTATAACTAGTATACTAATAACTATTTTTAGAATACACAAAATACCACTCCTATTATAAACGTGACCTTAACGAGTGATTTTTGTATACTCAGTGCGCTATTTATGCCTCTTCACACAGTGAAGGCCTATATATGCTTAGTTTATTTCGCATGAATTAAGTTGTATTTTACAGCGTGCTGAAATTGAAAATGCGTTAAGGCTGTACTGGAGCAAGTTAAATGCACATTATATGGGGGCAATTTTACCTTTGATATTGAATTGCCACGTTCGTTTAATTTTACATGTACAGCAAATGGATGAAACATGACTTTCTTACACAAAGCAATGCATCTTAAATCAAACTGCACGCACTGTGGCTTACGTGTATTATTTTTCATTATTATTTTATTCAGTTTAGAAAAGGCGTTGGTTAAACGACTCGGTGTAAAAACTCTTCATGAATATAGACTTGTTGCAAACAATAAAATGATGGGAAGACGGAAGAGGCGCAATCCTTTGGAAGAAGCCATTTATCATGCCAGCTCACGGACTGATGAAAAAAAAAAACTGGAGTTCAGATTCATCAGTTCAGACAAAGGTAAGTTACGAATTATAATGTACTAATATGGGCTGCCAGCTTTCAACGTTTATCCCTACCAACATTTAAAACGCTGGCAGCTAGTTATTCTTGAACTTAGTAAAGGTTTACTTGAAATACAAGATGAACCACTTTGCTGTCTTCTCTAGGAAGGAGCGTCTTTGTTCTTGCAAATACAGAGATGAGGGAGTTTGTTACAGAATATCGAGGGGAGCTCATCAGTGAGAAGGAAAGTCTGGCAAGACAGAGGAAATACCATGATTCCCTGAAAACATTTTTGTTTGATTTTAAGTGGCATGGCAAATGGTGGTGGTTGGTAACATTTTTATTTTTGTTTTCTCAAAATTATCATTATTATTTATTTTTTAGCAGACGCCCTTATGCAGGGCGACTTACAGTTGTGTACAAATAAAATACATCAGGAATAGTCATTTACATGGAATTGTTTATATTATTATTAGTAATGGTGAATAGCATTGCTATTTTTATTTCATGTTCCCTCGGCTACCGTGGCTTTAACAGTTAAAGCATCAGATGTAATTGTTTATGTGTTAAAGTTTAATAAGAATGAGCCTAAAATGGATATAATGCTCATTAATAATCAAGCTTTAATAACTGCACAGTTGTGATTTTCTAATATACCTTATCCCAGTGTTGTTTATGCAGCTGTTTTCCCGTCACTAAATCAGATCAATGCAATGATATATACTAACATTCTTATGCAATATCCAGTCACTTCGTATTATATACGTGTATTCTTTTTGCAGCATTGATGCAGCAAAAAGATCTGTCACTGGGAAGACTGGTAAATGATGATCACAAAAAACCCAATTGTAAAATGAAAAATATTAATGTTGAAGGCAAACCACATTTGTGCCTTTTTGCGCTCAGAAACATAACATGCGGAGAAGAAATAACCTATAATTACGGTCCTGTTAACTGGAAATGGAGAATTATGGTAAGCATGTACATCATAACTTTCGAAATAGATAATAAAAAGGTTTCAGACTAAACATTTTTGTATGTATTGAAGATAATATCTTCCCAATTTTGTCTATTTAAGTGGCCTTTATCTGTGAATTAATTATTAATTTTCAACTTTGCTTTGTCTGCTATCCTGTTATACAGATAAGTTAAATTTGTAATTGCTGTTCTGAATATTTTGACAATTTTATACTTTTACAGGTTGCGGGTGAAGCAGAAAGTCCTGTGAGTAATTCAGAGCCAGTCCAACCTGAGTTTAGCGGCTGTTCATCTGAGTTGGACCATGCACCTGACGCTGTACAACAGACTACCTCAACTGCAACACAGGTACAGTATCAGCAAAGTCTGTATTAGCTACGTAGTGTTTGCTGCAGATCTATTAATTATTATTAGCGTCACTAATCTACAGATACAACTTTTCAGTGCAAGTATAAGTGTGTAATGTGTCCCTATATTGTCAGATACCTAATTAGCATGTATTGTGTCCCAATACTTTACCACACGTATGTAATGGCTCATTGCGTAGATCAAGTGCACAGAGAGTGTCCCCATATTGTTAGTTACACAACATGTGTTTAGTGTGTCCCCATATTGTCAGTTGCAGTGTTGCTGTGTTAATATGCAAAATAGATCCCTGTTTAGGTGAAGTCCATAGTCAGTGTCCCCATATTGTCAGTTACAGATTGTGTGTGAAGTGTGTCCACATATTGTCAGTTACAGATTGTGTGTGAAGTGTGTCCACATATTGTCAGTTACAGATTGTGTGTGAAGTGTGTGTGTTACAGATGTGTCCCCATATTGTCAGTTACAGATTGTGTGTGAAGCGTGTCCACATATTGTCAGTTACAGATTGTGTGTGAAGAGTGTCCCCATATTGTCAGTTACAGATTGTGTGTGAAGTGTGTCCAAGTCAGTTACAGTCCCCATATTGTCAGTTACAGATTGTGTGTGAAGAGTCACAGATGTGTGTGAAGTGTGTCCGCATATTGTCAGTTACAGATGTGTGTGAAGTGTGTCACTGTACAAATATTGTCAGTTACAGATGTGTGTGAAGTGTGTCCACATATTGTCAGTTACAGACATGTCCAGTTACAGATTGTGTGTGAAGTGTGTCCACATATTGTCAGTTACAGAATTCATATCAGTTAGAGTGTCCACATATTGTCAGTTACAGATTGTGTGTGAAGTGTGTCATATTGTCAGTTACAAGTGTGTGAAGTGTGTCCACATATTGTCAGTTACAGATTGTGTGTGTAAATGTGGGAAGCAGGTCACTGCTTAAGTGAAGAGCACAGATAGTGTCCCCACATTGTTACTCACTGTACAAATCTTAGGATGTTTTATAACATCCAAGTGTAGCTTCATTCAGAGTGCCCATAGGATTATAAGAGTTGCCACATGTTGTTATAGTCCCAGAGTGATACCAGTACCTGGTTCGTTCTCCAGGTCACTGTACTAAAAGTGTTGTCTCATAGTAAATATAATTGATTTCAATAATTAATATAGTAATGCCTTAGGTGTCAGTTTGCATAACAAATTGGTCTCAAGATAAATTATTTTTCCTTAGAAATGCTGTTTTATACAATGACTGTCCAACAATCTTTGGACACCAAAAATGGGTGCTTTGGATATTACGTATCTCTTTCATTTATTATCAGAAAGCCACCCTACCAGGTCAACCCATGTGCTTGATGTGGGGGCCAAGGGCACACAGTAAGTACATTGTAAAGAAAAACATTGGTTAGAGTATTTGGAGTGCTTAAAGAACTAAAGACTGACCCACATCTGTACACTCAAAATATTTTAGTGGCAAGACAAACAATTTTCACATAAACTGAGTAAAAGTGGGGAATCCTCAGACTATTTCTTTGTACTTTTACAGGTCGCACGTGAAGCAGAAAGTCCTGTGAGTAATTCAGAGCCAGTCCAACCTGAGTTTAGCGGCTGTTCATCTGAGTTGGACCATGCACCTGACGCTGTACAACAGTCTACCTCAACTGCAACACAGGTACAGTATTAGCAAAGCACAAAAGCTATATTATATAGTATAACTACTTTGTGTTTGCTGCAGGTCTTGTTATTAATGCTATTAATCTACAGATACAAAGCATAGTTTGTCCCCTTTTTGTTATTTATACAATATGAGTGTATTGTGTCCCTATCAGTTGCACAATGTATGTGTATTGTGTCCTCACTATGTAATAGTAATGTGTAAAATGTCAATGCTAGGTAAAATCCACAGTGTGCTTGTCAGTTATGTGACTTGTGTGTAGTGTGTAGAAGGTCCCCACACTGTAGTACAAGTGTGTAAAGGGTTGTTGCTTAGGTGAAATAAACAGGCAGTGTCCCCACATTGTCATTTCAAAACATGTTTGCTGTGTATCCCCTATTGTTAGTTACAGAATATGTGCACAGTATGTATTTTTTTGCCAGGGTTCTTACTCTGTCATTATAATAGAACCTGTGTGTGATCTCAGAGCCTGTAATGTACTGCAGGAGTTTTGCTCCATGGTCCTAGGACCCCACTGTCTCTGTTGGTGTTACAGCTGAGTTGTCAGTACAGGTGGGCGATATGCATTAAAAATAGTATCATTTAGACCTTACAGATGATAACGATGTATCACGATATTTTATGACAGACAGACAGAAAAGATTGGCACTATAATGAACAAATCTTTATTTTGTGCTGCGCCACAAAACAGCATGCAAGTTTAGTGTTTCATTCACCAGTAGGTTTAAAACCAAAAAATATCCAAACTGCTGAGCTTGTGCCCTTTGGTACAGGGTCATCTCCTTCACTTAGTTGTTAGTTAAAACGTCGCCGCTCTCGTCTGTTTCTCCCTGTTTACTTGTTTGTTCACGTTTCTGAGCCTCTGGGTGAATATGATTGGGTCGAGAGGTGCACCAGTGGCTCCATGGTGAATGAAACTCCATGCCCAAACACCGTCTGTGCGCTGTGCCTTTCTCAAATGTCAACACCTCTTTACTTTCTCAAATATTACTGCTTTGGTTTATGTATTTCTTTTTTCGTTTAGCAGATTACGTCTTTTGTATACTAGCCAATAAACCCCGATATAATCCAACCCCACAATATTTTTTATCACGAATAAAATTATACCGGAAATGCGATATATTGCCCAACCCTACTTGTCAGCTACTTAATTGCTCAACTAACCAAACAAGTAATTTATAGCTCAGGTGGAATGAAAAGCAGCTGACAGTGAGCCACCAGGACTGAGAACCACTGATTAACTAACACAAACTCCTAGGGCCATTTATGAAGTACTGATGCCACTCAGTAAATCTTATTTAATGGTTAAAATTATTTATTAAAACTTCTAAAATGCATTTTTTAAAATAAACATTAAAATAAAGTATTAACTTTATGTTGTTGTTTTCTTTTTTAAGCTATCAGATGAATCTCTGGATGTGTTATCAGATTATTCTCAGTTCGATTCAGACAGTGATCAAGACTATGTTCCAGACAGTAGCACATCAGACTGCACTATCAAAAGTAAAGAGTTGATGACTGAACCAAAAGAAGAAAGCATGTGCAGTGCAAAACACACCAACCTCAGAAACTGTGAAATGGTAAAACATTGAGCAGACATCTAGAGGAATCTTTTCCCCTTCTGTAAGCAACTGTGCAACCAATCAAAATAAAAGTGAATTATCTTCTGTTACCATAAAGCCCCATGAGGATCACAAAGGAAAATTAAGATTGTACAACAAGAAGCAATACTGCCTTTTTGTGAGAGACCTTTTTCCAAAATAGCCAGGCACCTTGCATATGTTCACCGTAATGAAAGTGAAGTAATAAAGGTACTGAGCTTTCCGAAGAACTCAAAAGAAAGGAGGATACAACTAGATCATCTTAGAAATGGAGGAAACTTTGCACATAATGCAGAAGTGATACGGAATGGAATAGGAGAGATGGTTGCATGTAAATGACCAAGAAAAACTGGAAAACCTCAGGAATTCACCCACTGCATATACTGCCAAGGTCTGTATTCAAGGAAGTCTTTGTGGAGACACATACGAGTCCAGAATGTGCCTGTCCTGTGCCATTTGAAGTCAGCCAGGGTTTGTGGAGACTGGTGTGTGATGTGACAAATGATGAGATTTCGTCTCTAGTGAAAAGTGACAGATGCATCATCCTATTGGGAGAGCATATGTACAATAAAGTGGGATCGGATGTAGGGAAACATGATTACATCCGACAAAAACTGAGAGAGGTGGGTCGACTGCTGACAGAAGCCAGAAAAAAACACCTCTACTTAAAATGGAAGATTTTGTCATTGAAGACCAGAAATTGCTAGAAGACGTATATGGCCTAGGGGAGGCACCGCATTCTATGGATGAGCTGACAACTATAATAAAACACTGTTGACGCGCCCTCTCGCAAGAGATAGACAATTAGACTCGAAAACCAGGGTCGCAGACAGACATTCAGAGTCCAGCCTAGACAACCTTCGCGGCCTTCTACGAAGAAGAAACAAAAAGGAATACCAGAGGCCCAGCATCAGAGTACACTATATCGAAAACCTGACGCGCACCCTCTCTGCATCGAGATATCAAAAGCAATGCCAGGGTGCCACAGCATTCAGATGTCCACTATAATAAAACCTGAACGCTCCTCTTCTCGAAGAAGAAGACAAAAACGAATGCAGGGTTTCACCTGTGCATCGCGCAGATGTCCAACTAGATAGCAAAAGACGCGCCTCTCATCGACGCCATAAAGATAACCTGCAACGAAGCCAGGGGCACCCGCATTCAGGTCCACTATAAAAAACTCCGCGCCCTCTCTCGAAGAGAAACAAACGAAAAACCAGGGTTGAACGCATTACGGAGTCGACTATAACAGTAACACCTTACGCGCCTCTCTCGAAAAGAGAAACACAAATGACGAAATCCAGAGTGCACGCATAGTCAGACGCACTTACTAAAAACTGATACGTTGCACTTCTCTCGAAGAGAACAAAACGAATGCCAGGGTTGTGAACACGCGATTCACGAGAGTCCACTTAAAGAACTGTTCCACTGACGCGCCGTCGCTCCGAGAGAATCGAAAACGGAAGTGCCAGGGTGCCAACAGGCATTTCTGAGGAGTCACGATAAAACTGAGCGCTGTCCTCGCTCGAACAGAAACAAAAACGAATGCCCAGGGTGCCACCGCATTCACGAGTCTCAAAATAGACATACCTCTCTGCGCTCTGTCTCGAAGAGAAAACAAAACGCTGAAGTTACACGTGTTGAGGTGCACGGCTGTCTTCACAGAATGTCAACTAAAAAAAGCCTTACGTAGCCTCTCTCGAAGGAGAAACAAAACGAAAACCGCAGGAGTGCACCGCATTCAGAGTCATGCTAGAAAAACCTTAGCGCTCTCTCGAATTGCAGAAAAGCAAACCGCAATGCCAGGAGGCCACCGCATTCAGACCGTCACATAAAAAACCTACGGCGGCCTCTCTCATAGAGAAACAAAACGCATACCACGAGCGCCTTCTAATTTCCCCCATGTTGTAACTTCAGTGAAAGCTGCAGCAGGTTACAGTGAAGAGAGCCATACTTTCAGAATCCCCTCATTGGCATTGAAGTTAGGTCACAGTTTACAGAAAATCAGTAGCATTGTGGAATACAAATCCATGATTGACGGAAATGTTTCAATGGCAGAATCTGCTCGCAATTTTAAACAAATATATGCAACTAGATGGAATGAAACAATTTCTTCTGCTGCTTTGACCACTCTATGAGAAGCTAAGTGGAACATCCCTCAACCGCTGCCTTTCACGGCAGATGTAAAAACCTTACGCATTCAGCCTCTCTCGAAGAGAAACAAAACACCGAAACCAGCGCCTCTCTCGAAGAGAAACAAAATGAACGCCAGGGTGCACCGCATTCAGGGCCCACTGTAAAAACCTCCCGCGCCTCTCTCGAAGAGAAACAAAATGAACGCCGGGGTGCACCGCATTCAGAGTCCACTGTAAAAACCTCCCGCGCCTCTCTCGAAGAGAAACAAAATGAACGCCAGAGTGCACCGCATTCAGGGCCCACTGTAAAAACCTCCCGCGCCTCTCTCGAAGAGAAACAAAATGAACGCCGGGGTGCACCGCATTCAGAGTCCACTGTAAAAACAAAACTTGCACCGCATTCAGCCACTATCTCGCGCCTCTCTCGAAGAGAAACAAAACAAAATGAATTCAGAGTCCAGCGCCTCTCTCGAAGAGAAACAAAATGAATGCCACACCGCATTCAGAGTCCACTATAAAAACCTTACGCGCCTCTCTCGAAGAGAAACAAAACGAATACCAGGGTGCACCGCATTCAGAGTCCACTATAAAAACCTTACGCGCCTCTCTCGAAGAGAAACAAAACGAATACCAGACTATAAAAACCTTACGCGCGCATTCAGGGTCCACTATAAAAACCTTACGCGCCTCTCTCGAAGAGAAACAAAACGAAAAACCTTACGCGCCTCTCTCGAAGAGAAACAAAACGAATGCCACACCGCATTCAGAGTCCACTATAAAAACCTTACGCGCCTCTCTCGAAGAGAAACAAAACGAATGCCAGGGTGCACCGCATTCAGAGTCCACTATAAAAACCTTACGCGCCTCTCTCGAAGAGAAACAAAATGAATGCCAGGGTGCACCGCATTCAGAGTCGCCTCTCTCGAAGAGAATCAAAACGAATGCCAGAGCGCACCGCATTCAGAGTCCACTATAAAAACCTTTGCAATCGTTCCAAAGGTCACTCTTTCACAGGTAATTCTGTTTAATAGAAGAAGAAAAGGTGAAGTAGCAAAGATGCCTTTACTCGCAGAGACACGTCAGGCCTTCATGAAGATGTTGCAATTTCCCTGTCCGAGCTTGAAAAGAAATTGTGCCAGCACTTTACAAGGCTAGCGATTAGAGGGAAACAGGGCAGAAAGGTGCCAGTCCTGTTGACACCTACTATGGTAGCAGCAATTAACCTTCTGGTCCAGAAGCGAGGAGACTGCCAAGTTGCAGATGAAAACGGTTACATGTTTGCAAGGCCTGGAGCTTCATCTTACTATCGAGGATCAGACTGCATCCGTCAGTTTGCCAATGAGTGTGGAGCCAAATAACCTGCCACCCTGTCGTCAAGAAAACTTCGAAAACACATTGCTACATTATCCAAAGTTCTTAACTTGCATGAAACGGAGTTAGACCAGCTAGCAGACTTTCTTGGCCATGATATTAGAGTGCATCGACAGTACTATCGCCTGCCAGAAGGCACCTTGCAGCTGGCTAAGATCAGTAAGATCTTAATGGCTATGGAGACGGGAAGGTTGTCGGAGTTCAAAGGCATGAAAATGGATGACATTGAAATTAATCCACAAGGTGTAGTTAGAGTTAAACAGTGTTGATAAGGGGGTTCAGGGGTGAATAAGACACCTACAAAATGGACGGCTGATAACGTTAACTGACTTAAAAGTAAAACATAAGCATACCACTGTGGTGTTAAAAGGAATATACCTGTTATAACAATAGAATGGCAGTAATGTTTTAATGTGGAGACAATACTAAGGTATCATCACACAATCAAATGCTGTTTTTAATTGTGTTATTCCAACAAGAACAAATTGAAGAAGCTGGTGAAGCGTTTGCAAGTGAGGACGAGGCTGAGCCTGTGAGTGATCCACCAACATGTGCAGGTACAGGTCCTACTGTCACATTGTTAAAAGCTACATTTTTATAAATGTTTACATTTCTTGAAAATAAAGATATTAAGCCTGCTTCATAATTTTAATTTAGATATAAATAGAACAAGACTTATTTTATGTTCTATTTTATACCAAGCTGGAAAATTCAAGAAATCCAACAGTGAAGCTTCCACAGGTAAACTACATTTACTTAAAACTACAAAAACCTTCATAGAGTAACATACTCTACATCAAATACATGTCAGTGTATTTATTTGATAAATGTTTTCATTTTTTAATAGGAAAAAAAACAAATGAAGAGGAGAAAATGGGATATGGATGAAATTAAGGCAGTCGAAAGACCCCTGATGAAGTTCATCAGAATGTGCAAAGTGCCAGGAGAGACCGACTGTCTCCAGTGTCTGCAATCTGAACCACACGCCCTTAAAGACAGAGACTGGTCAGCCATAAAATTCTACAGAAAAAATAGGATCACAGCTTTGAAAAGAAAGGGTTCATAAAAGTTATACTGAATCATTTAGAAGAATAAAGGGGTGTTTGTTAATCAGAATTTGGCTGAGATTAAATCAAAACTTTGACCCACCTGCTAATCACAAATCTGCATTTGTAATTTGAGATTGGTGGGTAGGTTTCAGTTTTGATTTGATCTATCCCTTTATGTTCTTTTTTTGCTTTTTCTTAGGAAAGGTTTAGATATCGATATTCCAATTTGTAGTGGTATAATTTGAAAATTGGATATCTGGTCAATTTTTGTTTTATTGTTGCGGTTGATGTGGTGCTGGAATCAGTTTCTCTGCGTGATTAGATTGGTATTGTTGAGCCTTTAAAGGACAACTATCACATTTTATATGAATTTTATATAAATACAGTTGTATATGTACTCATGTTGTTACAACTGCCTGAGTAAAGCATGTGTAATTTTTTATTTCAATTCTATCATATATCCCTACTCCCTCCTTCGTCATTCCCTGCTCCCTGCTCCATCCTCCATCTTGTAACAATTGTAAGTCGCCCTGGATAAGGGCGTCCGATAAGAAATAAATAATAATAATAATAATCCTCCTTACTCCCTCCTTTGTAACTCCCTGCTCCGTGCTTTGTCCCTGCTCCATCCTTCCTACTCCCTCCGTCGTAACTATCCTTCGTCCCAGGAGTAGGGAGGATGGAGCAGGGACAAAGCACAGAGCAGGGAGCGACGAAGGAGGGAGTAGGAAGGATGGAACAGGGAGTTACAAAGGAAGGAGCGGGTAGTAGGGAGGAAGGAGCACGGAGGATGGAGTAGGGAGGAAGGAGCAAGGAGGATGGAGAAGGGAGTTACAGAGGGTAGATCAGGGAAAGACTCCCATTTGTCTAGGAGGATGTACTCATATGGACACTTTACAAGTGGGAAGCTATAGTTATCTCTTATGTGCAGTGGTCCTTGGCTACCAGTATTATTTGTTGTAGTATTATTAATATTAGTTGGTAAGACCGTGAAACGCTAACGCTATGGTAAACTGCTAACAATAATAAGAATAATTTGAGTTGCTGTGGGGAAGACACCCGTAGCTTTTTTTCCTTTTTGTTTTTTGTGTGAGGAAAGGTCACATCATGTAAAACCAATGCAGCACTGTATATAGCAGACATTTTTGTGAAGGTTAATCTTTTAAAGCAATAAAACTGAATAGAAAAACTTCAGGTACTTTTCTCCTAGCAACATGTGAGTACATAATTGTCCTTTAAACAGCTGAAAAAATATACTGATGTTTCTGTGTCCCAGATATTCGTCCGAGTTTTAGTGGGTTACGTTTTGCTTGATTTCAGGAAAGTCTTGGGAAGCAGTTTTGCCTGACTATTAATGTGGAGCCATTTTCTCTTCCCAGTGGTATAATATCTTGTTTGAAAATTCTTAGTTTTGTTGTTGCAGTTGATGTAAATGCACAGATTGTTTTTGTTTATTCCTTAAGTCAGTTTAAAAACATGAACATTTCTCTGTTTAGTACAAATGTTACTCTCATTTAATGCAGATTTAATACATTTACTCTCCTATAATACAGATCTTATTTTGTATATTACTTCAATTTCAGTACGTCAGATGTCCTTCAGAGTTGGAAATAAAAAAGCATGTAAACAGGTTAAATGTGAAACGTCTTTTTTTTTTTTTTTAAAAAAATCTTAAAACATTTTTCGTTTTGTTCAAGTTGTTAAAATAGACTATCCTGATAAATCCTGACATCAATCCTGACAGAACAGTTAACGTGTGTGAGAGCCGGTTCTGTCTGTAGGTTTTGATGTTAAGGGATTTTGGATATTAATAATAGTTTGCCACTTTTTTAAAATTTTCCTTGGGTTACGGACTGAACAGTTATGCACATCTGAGGCCTCCCTAGCTAAGTGACTAAAAATTCTAAAATTCACCCCCAAGTTCTCTACTTTATTGTTATTGTTCCAGATCAATTATTTAGTTGATGTCCTGTACTTTTTTTTAAATGCTCACTATCATACATAATGGCTTCAAAGCATGTATAAACATTCCAGACACTGCTCATAAATCTTATTGGGGTTTATAAAGAGTCAAGTTGTGAAAAGCAGTCAACATTGAACAACTACCTTTTCCTCTTAAAGTTGTGTTAGCTTAGTTGTTTAATTTATTTCTTAGCAGACGCCCTTATCCAGGGTGACTTACAATTGTTACAAGATATCACATTATTGTGTGTGTGTGTGTCGTTGTTAGACTGCAGTTAAAGTAGAAACTGTCCCCACAATACAGTAAAATGTCAATCTGATTTTAAAGGCTAAATCAAAAACCTTTCTATTTAGACATGGTTATAGAATGCTCTAAAATGTAGTCCAGTGCTGGTTTGGTTGCTCGGACCTCAGTAAAGTGGTGTCCCCACATAGCTGCTTCCTGACATGGGTCCCCACAGTTCATGTAAACGAGTGTGTGCGTGTGTGTGTGCGTGGGTGTGTGTGTGAGAGGGTTCCCCTGTGTGTGTGTGTGTGTGTGTGTGTGTGTGTGTGTGTGTGTGTGTGTGTGTGTGGGTTAGTGTGTTGTGTGTGTGTGTGTGAGAGTGTGTGTGTGTGTGTGTGTGTGTGTGTGTGCGTGTGTGTGCGTGTGTGTGTGTGTGTGTGTGTGTGTGTGTGTGTGTGAGTGTGTGTGTGTGTGTGTGTGTGTGTGCGTGTGTGTGTGTGTGTGTGTGTGAGAGGGTTCCCCTGTGTGTGTGTGTGTGTGTGCGTGTGCGTGTGCGTGTGCGTGTGTGGTTATAGCATTACACAAATTGTTTAATGTGCCCCTCAACAGCGTTCAAATGTGTATTCCTGCGTGCAGCTCTGCATATGCGTATAAATATATTTACATACACACATCCATACATCATCATCATAACAATAATAAACCAATATTTTCAGTCATAACTTTAAGAACTAACTGTAACGCTTTTTAAGCTAGAGATTTAAAAATAAGATTACGTACTTTTAAAACCAATTAGTTAGTTAGTTAATAGGTTTGTGCACCGAAAGAGTGACCTGCGTATGCCCTAACATTATAAGAAGAAAACCCCATCTAACACAATCTGTAATAATGACAAACTAAATAAAAAATAGCATATTACACATTGTACTTACTTTACCCATGTTAAGGACAAGTCTCTGCTGATTAAACTACTGACAGTTACACTAAATAATGCTGTACTATTAGATTTCTGTTTACAAGTTATTTCTTCAGGAGAAAAAAATGTCGTCTGATAAAATGGATGCTGTTTCTGTTTTTTTTTAAACAGCGTTACCCCTAACTGTTTAGTTATAATGCGATTTGCCATACGGGGGGGGGGGGGGGGGGGGACTTGTGTTGTACCCTATATCTCCAAGGCCCCTGGGGCAAGGAACTCAGGAGGGTTGCACAAGAGTCCTAGCTAAGAGAATGGGTTATCTGGGCTTCGTACAACCCCCGAGTGCCATCTGGTGGGCTTATATAAGAGATGCTTACGTTTCACTTTTTTTTTTTTTTTTTTTTAAGTTTCAATGGGATTTCCCATGGGGGGGTGTGGTCTCTTATCGTACACATATCTCAACGACCTGTGATGCACAAGGGTCTTAGCTAACTAAAGAGGTATCATGTGGTCTGGGTCAGACATTCTTAGACAAAATTCTAACTGTTTGTATTCAGACCCAGCATGAACTTCAAAAACCAGCAAGCGCTAGCATAACCCAGCGTGCACTAGCATAACCCAACATGCATTGCACAAATCATTGTGTAAATGAATATTTTACACAATTTTAGTTCTGTGTCTAGTAACAGCAAGATGTCTGACTTGGTCGCTGATGACTTTCATTTGTATTTGGTAAGTTTTTTTGGTTGTTTAATGATTAGATATACACTGAGTGTACAAAACATTAGGAACACCTTCCTAATATTGGGTTGCGCCCCCTTTTGCCCTCAGAACAGCCTCAATTCGTCGGGGCATGGACTCTCAAGGTGTCGAAAGCGTTCCACAGGGATGCTGGCCCATGTTGACTCCAATGCTTAACACAGTTGTGTCAAGTTGGCTGGTAGTGCATCTCTACTCCGAATAGCTAGTTCCATCTCACCCTACAGATGCTCAATTGGATTGAGTTGCAGTAAGTGGAACCATTCCTGGACAATCCTAGCCTTGTGGCATGGGGCATTATCCTGCTGAAAAACATCCATTAGCAGATGGATACACTGCTGCCATGAAGGGATGCACCTGACTGGCAATGATGTTCACATATCCTGTGGCATTCAAACGTTGCTCCACTTTTATCAAGGGGCCCAATGTGTGCCATGAAGACACACACCACACCATCACACCACCACCACCAGCCTGCAATGTTGGCACGCAGCATCATGGATGCATGTACTCATGTGGTTTTCTCCACACCCAGTCCTCCCATTGGCATGAAACAGCAGGAACTGGGATTCATCAGACCAGGCAATGTTTTTCCAATCCTCCAGTGTCCAGTGTTTTCATTCCTTAGCCCACTGCAACCGCAGTTTCTTGTGTTTTGCTGAAAGAAGTGGAACTCTGTTAGGTTGTCGGCTGCCATACCCCATTCATCAAGTTACAACGAGTTGTGCATTCTTTTATGAGTCTTTCGGCACCAATGTTGGAATGGACTGTCAGTTGACTAACTGTAGCCTGTCTGTTACTCTGCACAATTTGTGTCAGCCTCCTTTGGCCTCTTTCATCCATGAGCCATTTTTGACCACTGGCCTGCCGTTTGCTGGATGTCCCTTGGGTGGTGGACCATCCTTGATACACACGGGAAACTGTTGAGTGTGAAAAACCCAGCAGCGTTGCAGTTCTTGACACACTCAAACCGGCGCGCCTGGCACCTACTACCATACCCTGTTCAAAGGCACTTAAATCTTTTGTCTTGTCCATTTACCCTCTGAATGGCACACATACACAATCCATGTCTCAATTGTGTCAAGGCTTAAAAATCCTTCTTTAACCTGTCTCCCCTTCATCTACACTGATTGAAGTGGATTTAACAGGTACATCGATAAGGGATCATAGCTTTCACCTGGGTTCACCTTGTCAGTCTATTTCCCCTTCTATTTCTGCAGTCCTCTTCATCTGCCAATCAAGAACCTGAACAGCCAAATCCAAAAACTACCATAAGCTAATTTTATAATATAAATATTTAAATATCATAAGCTAAAATATAATATAAATATTTAAATATACACTTAATATTGTGTATAAATATATATATATATGCCTGAATATGGTGTTCTTTTCCCCCCTATGTTAGGATACAGTTTGTTTGTATTTTGTTTCTATAGTGATATATATGGTACTTCACCTGAGCGATTGAAAAATACACTTCATCTTACAGTTTGACAATGAAGTACAACGTAGATTCAAAACAGAAATTCAGTCATGATCAATAACGAGAAAGACAGTGAGTAACAGAAATATCCCATGCACTGGCGCCAGCTCTGTGGGTGCTGTGTGTGCTCGAGCACCCCCAAAAATTATTTGTGCAAGTGTTACTAAACACCCCACGAAAACATCTAAAAATTGAGCAAACCTAAAATAGCAACTATGCACAATTGGACACCCACAGATTGTGTAGGACCTTCGGGGCGGAGTTAACTGTCATTTGACTAAATTATGGTTCAGAGATTGGTCGTTTATTTTTTCCTCTCCTAATATAGTGTCAATGATGACCTATAGTAGAACCCGGACTTTTCGATTTCCTGAGAGGGGTGTTCAGTTTCACTGTAGGAATAGCAATTGGTTGTTTGTTAATTCTATTACAAAAACAGAACACAAAACATTTAACTATTAATACTTATAAAAAAATTATAAGTATTTATATAGCAGTCAGTCAATTTTCCACAACTTAAAATTGAGGTCCTTAGTTTTAAACACCCCTTTGTTGTTCACAATTGATTTGTCTGCTAGAAACATGTCTGCTCAGTACACGTCGTCAACAAACGAATTTAACTTTGGAGCATAGCTAATGTTTTTTTAATGGATAAATTCGTAATTTGGAAAACAAACTCAACAGAAAAAAAGAAACCCCAGTATCTGTAGTTAATTTGACTACTGACAACAACGCAAAGCGATCTGCTAATGAGCTAAACGACGACGAGAAAGCCAGCACAAGCACCGGTGCAATACCGAAGAAAGGTCGAACATTTCAACAAAAGTGGATCTCAAACTTCATGTGACTCAGGTTTGATGATGGGAAGGTGTTTTGCAAAATTGTTGCAAATGTACCAAACTGTAGGGATGTGCTCAGTGAAATCAGGGAATGGATTAATTTTGTAAGTGCATCTCCAAAACGATTATCGATATTTAAAAATCTGAAACAATCTTATACACACAACCTGCGAACATTTGCACCCACTAGATGGACCCTTCATGCAGCAAACCTAAAATCAGTTACCGATAATTACTAGAATTTTTTTAGATGACTGCTAAGGAAGGTTGCACTGAAGTTGGTGCCAAAGCTAATGGATTTTGTTCATGACTGGAGACGTTTGCTGTGTATTTCATGCTGCATCTGCTTTTGAAGCTATTCTCTTATGTTGATGCTGCAAATACAGCTTTGCAAGCCAGTACTCTGAGCCTCCAGCAAGAATCTTCAGTTAATGAACATTTGAAAACCACCGTGCAGTATATGAGGAGCAGCTTCGATACTTCTGGTCAAATAAAAGAACTGGCAAATAATCTGAGCATTGAAGGATCAGTTCTGCCCCGCAGAGTACCAAAGCGGTTAGAATCAGGTCGTGGAGCACAACACACATTTAGCACTGCAGAAGATTTCTACAAGATTTTTAACTTTTTGACAATGCATTCGCTGGCTTGCATGAGAGATTTGACCAAGAAAGCTTACATTTATTACTGCAAGAAATTTGTGATTGGGTAAGATTCGGGTTTAATAGTTTGTCAGTTCTATGGAAGAGATGTTGATAGTGCTGTATTAACTTCCCAAGATGATATGATGCTGGTCGTTGTGCAAGCCCGCCAGACCTTCAGCGGCATGAGAAATTTACAATACATTGTGTCATTCTTTAAGGGAGATCCCACACTTTGCATTTCGTTTCCCGAGCTGATCCTTTTTTATTTTACAATTATGGGTCAACAGTTTTGATATGCTTATTTTTGGGTGTTGGATAGAGTGGTATGGCTCCCAAAGAGATCCCAGGGACCAGGTGTCGTTGTGGGGGGAAACACACCTCTGCTCGTCCGGGGGGGGGGGGGGTCACCCTTTTAAAAATTCACTACCCATGGAGTCTGGAGGTCTGGAAATCGGGGTGCATTATCTCTGGGTCGGGGTCTACCAGTGTACAAAATCCCAAGTGTCTGGCTTTAATGGCTGGGTAGCGGCGGCAGGTCAAATCACTATTTTCTGTCCCATTGAGAATAAATTGCCTAAAATCTGGGTGTGTCATCCCAAGGTGGGGATCTGTACGTGTGCCCAAGTGTATGGCTGTGATGTCACCTGTAAGAATAGGCCTCTTCAAAGCTATAATACGATGTCTTTTGCTAATTACTGTGGTTGTGGATGAGCCAGATGGATGAAATTTAGCAGGTACTCTCTTTGCGAAGCTTGTACCCAGCCCCAGAGTTTGGAGCCGGTGGCACTAGCAGTTTTTATTTTGGTCCTATACAGTACATTCCACCCATGATAAGTCTTAGGGTGAAATTTAATATTTCAAATATTAGTGAAAAATCAACCTTAGGGCCTGGAGGTCTGATATTTGGGGTGCATTATCCCTGCAAGTGTGCCAAACCCCAAGTGTCTGGCTGCAACGGCTGGGGATCAAGTTTGGACCCATAAAGGTCAAAGAAAGTGATAACATTCAAAAATATTATGTCTGGGACCTCTCCCCATGATTTTTAGTGACCAACATCATATAAGAACCTTGGACCCATAAAGACCAAAGTAAGGCCATATACAGTGCCAATAAAAGTCTACACCCCCTTCCACTTTTTTCACATTTTGTTGTGTCAGTGCCTCAGTGTTTCATGCATTTAAATGAGGCTTTTTCCACTCCAAGGGATATTCAAGGCCTTTGATATTTTTTTATACCCATCCCCTGATATCTGTGCCTTTCAACAACTTTGTCCCGGAGTTCTTTTGCGCCTTGGTGCTCATGGTTTAGTTTTTGCTTTGAAATGCACTACCCAGCAGAGGGAACCTACAGGAACTGCTGAATTTATCCTGAAATCACATGAATCACTAAGATTTAACACCGGTGGAGGCCACTTAACTTGGTGTGTGACTTTGAAGGTGACTAGTTACACCTGAGCTAATTTAGGATTGCTATTACAAAGGGAAGGGAATCCAACCAAGCTATTTCAGTTTTTATTTTTAATTAATTTTAATTAATTTTCTACACATTTCTAGATTTTTTTTTCCACTTAACAATATGTTAATGCATTTTAATTCTGTATAAGGCAAGAAAAAGTGAACATTTTGAAAGGGAGTGCAGACTTTCTATAGGCACTTCATATGTGAAAAAAAAAAAAAAAAAAAAAAAAAAAAAAAAAGTGAATAGTTCGGGAAAATGTGTCTATTTATGGACTTCCACGTGTCCTTTTGGATGTCTAATGATAGTGACTAGGTATAAGGGAATAGTAAAACAAAATATATCTATTTATGGACTTCCTCTGTCCTCGTGGACACCGAAAAAGTCAAGCGCCCCCTTCAAAGCACTAGTGAACTACAGAGAAAGTACCTTTTAAAAAAAAAATATGACTTAAAAACTACGAGATATTTGAATATTTGGGTACTCTAGTCCCTTAGCTGCAATGATCCAGCATGATAAGATTTTTTAAAAATAGTGGAAAACACTTAATATATAATTATAAATTAAAATTATACAACCCTAAATAGACCGCAAGCACTCACCTCTTATATACGAAAATTGACTTTTTCTCTTACATTCCACAATTTATTTCAGCATCTAATCGAGCTTACACCACTGGGGAAAATTTTTTTTTTTTAAATCCCACCAGGTTTCAACTTTTTACCCGCACATGTGACCAGTTACAATGGCGTCCGACACGACAGCCTCAAAATTACAGAAAATATTCCTTCAAAACTAATTTACAAAACACACCTCCTAATAAAAATAACACTTTTAAAAAAAAAAATTCGGTCCTCATTGAACAGAAACTAAATCTCCACGCAGCTTGTTTTAAACCCGTTAGCGTTCAAGCAGACTCGAAATCACGATTAACAACCGCGTCCCTTCAAAGATAAAACACTCAGCACTGAGCCGCCGCCTTGACATTTTCAACACAAAATAACTAACCTGCACTGCCCGCTACAAATATAATTATACACTTAAACATGCAATAATAAAACGAGATCCTACACAATCACAACGTGTGTTTTGAGAGGAGATAATTCAGTAAAAACACAAATACGTTGTAAAGCCAAGTCGTTAAAAAAATAAAAAAAGAATTGCGAATTGGAATATAATAGTTTTTTTTTTTGAATGGAGCAGAAGAAAAATGAAATATTTTGTTTTTTAACAATGTAAAAAATAAACAAGAGGAAAAAATCAAATGAAATAGTTACAAACACGTTTTTAAATGGACCAGAGAAAATAAAATTATAATCAATAATTACATTCAAATTTTAGGGAGAAAAAGGAGACCACAAAAAGCTTTCAGGAGGGTGTGGTGGGGAGAGAAAAAATATATAAATAAATACTAAACAAAATCGCAACTCCCTCAGTGTGGAACAGGAAAATAAATCAGATCAAATAATTATAAAAACCGTTTTTAAATGGATGAGGAGAAAATAAAATTTAAGTCAATAATTACAATCAAATCATATGAAGAAAAGTTTTCAGAGGGATGGAAATCAATAAATAATTCAAATTGTATTTAAAAAAAAAAAGTTTTTTGATAAATTAGGGATGGTTGAGGTTAATATAAAATCAAAAAAATATGAAAAATAATGTAACAGGGATTGCAAAAATCAGGTAGTTGAAAAATAGATGTTATATAAGGTAGATCAGTCTGCCTGTGCACAAAAACAAGCTGATCTTTCTCTCCAACTCAACCAGAGACAGCAAAGTCTGAGATACGTTTCAAGTACAGTAACTTATGAAAAAAAAAAACACGTGGTTCGTAATGTTTATTTTAGCCTCTGAAACTTTGAAACTGCGATTACACCACTGAACGAATGCAATGAACCCGCAGCAGTATTGCAAACTCATCACGAAACATGCGATTTCTGAGTTAAATTAAGACCGTCTTGAGACAGTACCAGGATTTTTCACAGCAAATTCAACCCAGACTGGAACAGCACACACTGTAGAGGCAAATTCAACCCAGACTGGAACAGCAAACACTGTAGAGGCAAATTCAACCCAGACTGGAACAGCAAACACTGTAGAGGCAAATTCAACCCAGACTGGAACAGCAAACACTGTAGAGGCAAATTCAACCCAGACTGGAACAGCAAACACTGTAGAGGCAAATTCAACCCAGACTGGAACAGCAAACACTGTAGAGGCAAATTCAACCCAGACTGGAACAGCAAACACTGTAGAGGCAAATTCAACCCAGGCTGGAACAGCAAACACTGTAGAGGCAAATTCAACCCAGGCTGGAACAGCAAACACTGTAGAGGCAAATTCAACCCAGACTGGAACAGCAAACACTGTAGAGGCAAATTCAACCCAGGCTGGAACAGCAAACACTGTAGAGGCAAATTCAACCCAGGCTGGAACAGCACACACTGTAGAGGCAAATTCAACCCAGACTGGAACAGCAAACACTGTAGAGGCAAATTCAACCCAGACTGGAGCAGCACACACTGTAGAGGCAAATTCAACCCAGACTGGAACAGCAAACACTGTAGAGACAAATTCAACCCAGGCTGGAACAGAAAACACTGTAGAGGCAAATTCAACCCAAGCTGGAACAGCACACACTGTAGAGGCAAATTCAACCCAGGCTGGAACAGCAAACACTGTAGAGACAAATTCAACCCAGGCTGTTGCTTTCCAGCTCCTTCATATTGCTGAACATGCAGCACTCCAGCAGCTGTCTGCACATCATGCTGTTTGTAGTGTTCAGTGGTCATCTGGATTGTCTGAATTTGTTGTGCATTTTGAGAAGCAGTAACAGAGGTTTGTAAGAGGTTTGAGGTGTTATAGACTCAACATAAGCTGTTCTTAACAAGATTTAAAAAACAACTGAAACTACAGTTTGTCTCTTAAGGGGTGTTCACACCGGACGCGGCGCGGCACAAGCAATTGTTTGCAGTGAAGGCGGTAAAAAAATATTTTCAACTTTCGCTACGCCATGACGTAAACTACCAGCAGCCAATCAGGGGGAAGTAGAGGCTCCGTTGCGAGGAAGAAAAAAAAATACAACGGAGGAAAAGCTTGTGGTTCTGATTTCTGATTTTCCAGAGCTGAATAATACAACATTAAGTATGTTTGAAATTTGCCTTCATCAAACCGGAGCTCCTGTATCAGCCGATGATATTCGCCGTACCTTCTTTTCTTGAGGATGTCATGGACCAACAGCAAGCTTAAGTTTTTTTCTTTCTCCGGTAGAGCAAGGCGATCGCAGTGATCTTTTCTTGTTTGCTGTTCTTTGTTCCAGGGATTGTGCTGTTAGATGCACTATACCACTGATTGTTGCCTCGTTTACAGTCCGCCCTCCCCCCAAAGTTTGATATGATGGGGTGGCAGTAGTTGCATTTTTAATCATGTTTATAATGTTCAGTAATATCAATGCATAATGATGCTTTTAACTCACACTGTCTTTGCCTATACCCAGCAAACCAGACAAAACTCACAAAGAAAGAAAATATCTCAATTTTTAAAAGCAACATATTTTTATTTTATTTTAAACAACACAATTGCCTGGTATTTTGGGTAATTGTGGGGGGATTATGATGGTGGGGGTGTAAATTAGGTTTTCTAAAAAAAAACAAAAAACAGTGGTAACAGAGGGAATGCATACATGAGCTCCTGTTGCCAGGGGTCAGCTAGCATATCTACTCCCAGGGGGCTCACTTCTCCATAGAGAACCATAGGGGGTGATGAGAGGACTCGGCTGTGGCAAAGAGGATGACTTGTGCAGTACGAAACCTCTCCCAAATCTGTTTCACCACCTGAGAGTGCAGTCTGCATTCCGCGCTGTCTGGAGCTCTTCTGGGCAGGAGGTCTGATGCCTTGTTGTCCACATTAGGGAGGTGAACCGCCCTGATAGAACGCAAGTTTCTGTGCGTCCAGGACAGGAGTCTGTGCACTGCGTGGTGAAGGCCCAGCGAGCGCAGGCCGCCTTGGTGGTTTATGTAGCTACTACTGTAGTATTGTCCGTCTGGACCTGCACATGTTTGTGCGCTAACTGCTGGTGAAAATGTTCTCCAGCTTCTTGACCTGGGGCTTGGGACCCAGAAGGTACTCGCGGTACAACCAGAGGCACTTTACTAAAAGGGTGGGAAAAGGTAGATCGTAAGACCTTCACCCATCAGCCGTGTTTATTCACAAACACACCACGTACAAGGAGGCATCAAAAGGTTTTACTTTGTTTTGTATTGGTGTTCTCTAGCAAATATGTCTCTGTTTGTTGTCTGTAAGGAGATAATAGCTGTCAAATATTTTGCACCCCCAAAAAAAGATCAAAACTCAAAAGAAAGGTTTTGTATCAGCCACATACAATATGTTAGATGTTATATAGAGCTAGTTGAGAGGTACCTACATGCACAAACAGAACGTGTGTCATCGATGGACAGTATATGAAGCTCACTTACTTGTCTAGCAGGCATAATGGTTATTAAAAACGCCACCTTCAAGGAAACGGCACAGCTCTGCTGACGCCATGGGTTCAAAAGGGGTACCCATAAGGACCCATACCAGTTGTAGATCCCACTTGGGGACTAAGCTTTTCATGGGATGATGAAGCCTCTGATCCCCTTTAAGAAATTGCATTGCCAGGAAGTGTGCCCCAGGGGACACAGAGTCAGTTTTTTCGTGGCACACTGATGTTGCTGCCAGGTATACCTTCAGAGCGGATGTGGATTTTCCTGCATGAAACAAGTGTTGTAAGAAGGTTAATATTGTCTCAATAGGGCAGGTCGTCGGATTGTGACCTTCGGCAATGCACCAGTTCTGGAAATCTTTCCATTTAAATGTATACTGGGCTCTAGTGCTATGCGCCCTAGCATACTATAGTGTCTGCATCTGGCAAACCTCGTCTGGATAGACAGCTGCGTTCAACGGCCAGACCCAGTGTTGGAACTGGGCTGAAATCGGGTGTTGTGCGCTGCGTGGTGAAGGCCCGGCGAGCGCAGGCCGCCTTGGTGGTTTATGTAGGCTACAACTGTAGTATTGTCCATCTGGACCAGCACATGTTTGTGCTCTAACTGCTGGTGAAAATGAGGTAACGCCTTAAGGTCCATTACACAGCCGCTAACTCAGTGGCTGAGCCACTCCCTGGCCGAGGAACTGGAGCCCGACCAAGTAGGAAGGTAGCCGGGGACTGTGGGTAGCCGTCAACTCAAACCCCGCACCACGTCGCCATCAATCTATCAATCTACCGCTACAAAGTGAAGGAAATGAACCAACATAAAGGAGGAAGGTAGCCGGGGAACGTGGG